>NW_028261382.1:43292368-43297368 GCF_051295495.1 Thamnophis sirtalis | reverse complement strand
ATGTGCCAGTATTTTGTCGGTTTGTATACGGAAATCCCACAAGATCTTGACCATCTGATTTCCGGTGACTTTTTCAGGCTGATGTTCCCACCAGTTTGTTGCTGTTTTAATCTTATAATTTTTGCACAAGTTCCAATGGATCATTTGTGCTACTGAATTGTGCCGCAATTTATAATCGGTCTGCGTGATTTTTTTACAGCAGCTGAGTAGGTGATCAACAGTTTCATCAGCTTCTTTGCAAAGTCTGCATTTGGCATCATCAGAGGATTTTTCGATGATGATGATTATTATTATTGTATTTGTATTCTTTGCTTTGGAACTGATATCTCTGGATATTTGCATATTGCAAATTTCCTTCGCAGTAAAATTATTTTATTTGCAAGCCTAGGGAGATGTTATCAGTGCAGAGTCTCTTGAAGATTGCACAATCTGCCCTTCGAAACGCCAGCGAGAACATTCATTGCCCCAAGTATCAAATGTCAATCTTTTTTTTTTCCCCTTTCCCCTCTTCCTGTTAATCTGTTTGAAAGTCTTTTCTACCGCTGGGGCGGACAGAGCGAGGAATTCAAAACACGTGGCACCGACTGCCCCAAAGAGAGATGAAAACAAAACTCGGTTATGTCTACAAAACTCGAAATTCTTTATAGTTTTGTGAAAAGCAGGAAAACAGCCAAATAGTCTCCTTTTATTAATAGAAAAATCAGCCATTTTTGGGATGCTAGAATTTATCTGGAAACTGGACGGATTACATTCCCCAGTTGGGCCTAAAGCAGGTATATCTGGTTATATTCTGTATTTTTCAGGTAGGTAGGTAGGTAGGTAGGTATAGATATAGATATAGATATAGATATAGATATAGATATAGATATAGATATAGATATAGATATAGATATAGATATAGATATAGATATAGATATAGATATAGATATAGATATAGATATAGATATAGATATAGATGATATAGATAGATAGAGAGAGAGAGAGAGAGAGAGATAGATAGATAGATAGATAGATATATATAGAGATAGATAGATAGATAGATAGATAGATAGAAGATAGATAGATGATAGACAGATAGACAGAGATAGAGAGGGATATAGATAGATAGATATAGATAGATAGATAGATAGAGATAGATAGATAGATAGATGATAGATAGATAGATAGATAGATAGATAGATAGATAGATAGATAGATAGATAGATAGATGATACATGGATAGATGATAGATATTATCAATCTTACACGGGAAAATACGAATACGCCAAGAACTGCATAACTATATCTATCTATCATCTGTCTGTCTGTCTGTCTGTCTGTCTGTCTGTCTATCTATCTATCTATCTATCTATCTATCTATCTATCATCTATCTATCTATCTATCTATCTATCTATCTATCTATCTATCAATCATCATCATCATCATCTATCTATCTGTGTATCTATCTCTATCTATCTATCTCTATCTATCTATCTATCTATCTATCTATCTATCTATCTATCTATCTATCTATCTATCTATCTATCTATCATCTATAAATAATATGAAAATCTTTCCACTTTTCAGAAAAGTCCTTTGTAAGGCAACTTGTTTACTGCAAAAACCACACAATGTCGCAATGGATTCTGGGACATGTCAGCGGTCAAAATTTTGCACCATTTTTGCAAACCTCGCAAATTTTGAGTCCTTTGTTTTGATAGGATCCCATTTGTTGACGGCTCGCTTTTTCAACACAAAACCTCAGCTACCCCAAACTGGCTAAATGGAGAAGGGATTCAACTCCTGGGAGAAGCTAAGATCACGTAACATAACAAAACATAAACATCACATCACATCACAACACAACATAACAAAAAAGAACAGAACAGGAGAATATAGCATAAAATATAACATAAAAATAATATAAAACAACATAATATAATGTATATTATATTGTAGGAAGTTATCACCCAGCCTCTTCCAGAAAAAAATGAAATATCCTAGGAAGTATTGAAAAGGCAGAATATTTCTCCGGATGTGAAAAGAAAGAGACATGTTTTAAAAGACAGAATAGCTTCCTGTAGCTTCCTGCCCATCTCCACTTTGTCAATGGGCCATTAAGAAGGCCAAGCTAGTCCCTTTACATAACAAAGAGTTCTCCACTTCAGATCCCAGGGGATGGGGTGAAGGCATGATAATATTGGCCCTTTACCCAACTCGCCGCATGGCATCTGAGAGCTCAACCAAGCCTGGATTCAAAACGCAGCCTAGATTGTTGCCCTTGCATGGGCCCATGGGAGTCTGACAACCAATCAGAATACAAGATCAAGATCAAAGGCCAGAGAGGGCATAAAACCAGGGACTTTCAGCATCTCCGCCCTTTTTTCTTCTTAACCCAACATCTGGAAGCATGCGGTCCCCCTTTTCTGTTCAGGAGCTCAAGCCATGTGGTCCTGTCCACCATTAAAACCATCTTTCCCAGCAGCCTCCATGTCTCCAGTGTCTTTTTCCCTACTTGGAAATATTTCTTTCATAAATATTATCTTGTTTTATGTTATTTTTATGTTATATTGTGTTGTGTGTGTGTGTGTGTGTGTGTGTGTGTGTGTATATATATATATATGTGTGTGTGTGTGTGTGTATATATGTATATATATATGTGTGTATATGTGTGTATATATGTACACACATACATACATACATATATATATATATATATATATATGCTATATTTATGCTGATAAATAAATAAAGGGAGACTAGTATAGATCTATTTCAAGCCATTTAGCTCTCATCAGCTAGCCATACCCATAAATAGCTTGAAATAGATCTATACTAGTCTCCCTTTATTTATTTATCAGCATAAATATAGCAAATGTAACAAAAAGGCAACAGTAAAAAATATTGGGTTTCTGTCTGGATGGTCTCTTGTGACGAGCCTAATGACAGAGAGTGGAATTGTGACCTTCCTCCCATACTTGGGCATACCAGGGGTTGTGACTTTAAGTATATATATATATATATATATATATATATATATATATGTATGTATGTATGTATGTATGTATGTATGTATGTATGTATATATATATATGTATATATATATATGTATATATATATGTGTATATATATGTGTATATATATGTGTATATATATGTGTGTATATATATATGTGTATATATATGTGTATATATATGTGTGTATATATGTGTATATATATGTGTATATATATATGTATATATATATGTATATATATATATATGTATATATATGTATATATATGTATGTATGTGTATATATATATATGTGTGTGTGTGTGTGTGTGTGTAAATAAATGGGTCTATCTCAGATTTAGATATCACATCTGGGCAGGAAATCACATTTGCTCCCTGCAAACCTCGGAGGAAAAATTGCTAACGCCATCCAAACTTCATCGACAAAAACCACACGAGGCTTATCAACTTCCGAAGAAACGATCAATTAAAAAAATAAGACCACCCTTCTTTTATACTTATTAAAACCGTCCCTTAACGGTCAGCAAAAAATTACAAAGATGTTGCGTTAAAATTTAAAGAAGGCCTCCCAATAAATACCTACGATCCTCGGTTTACAACTATCAGTTCAGCCACCATTTGAAATTAGGACAGCATGGAGAAAAGCCGTCCGCTTTCCACACTTACGACCATTCCCCCCCTGGTCGCGGGATCAAAATCCAGACGCTTGGCAACTGACTCATAGTTACGACAATGGCACCGTCCCGGGGTTGTGTGATCCCCTTTTGCGACCTTCGGACAAGGGAGGGAGCCAGATTCCCGTAACGACTGTGTTGTTGGCTTAACAACTGCAATGCTTCACTTAACAACTGTGTCAAGAAAGGTCATCAAGTGGGGCAGAATTCATTTAACCAATGAACTGGGGCAAAAAAGCACTTAACAAGCGTCTCGCTTGGCAACGGAAATTTTGGGCTTTATTGTGGCCGTTAAGTTGAGGATTATCTGTAAACTGTCAGGTCCTACGGCAGTTGCCATGTGATTGCCCTCTTGCGACCTTCTGACCAATTGATTCCCTTAACAACCGTGTAACTCTCTTAACCACGGCACTGATTCTTTATTATTTATTAAATTAAATTTAACCACAGTAAGGTCGTAAAAATGCGCGCAACTCAATTAGCGACCGTCTCGCTTAGCAAGAGGCCTTTTGGGGCCTCGATTGGGGTCGTAAATCGAGGACTACCGATAATCCATACGGATTCTTAGCGGTTTCGTGTGTCCTTTCATCCCCCTCCTGGGATAAATCTGAATTAAGGGGAGCCAGTAAGGCTGAGAGAGATGGGAGGCGAAGCAATTAATAAATAAGGAAGGAAGGAGGGAAGGAAGGAGGGAAGGAAGGAGAGAAGGAGGGAAGAAAGGAGGGAAGGAAGGAGGGAAGGAGAGAAGAAAGGAGGGAAGGAAGGAGGGAATGTAGGAGAGAAGGAAGGGGGGAAGGAAGGAGGAAAGGAAGGGGGAAAGGAAGGAGAGAAGGAGAAAAGAAAGGAGGGAAGGAAGGAGGGAAGGAAGGAGAGAAGAAAGGAGGGAAGGAAGGAGGGAATGTAGGAGAGAAGGAAGGGGGGAAGGAAGGAGGAAAGGAAGAGGGAAAGGAAGGAGAGAAGGAGGGAAGAAAGGAGGGAAGGAAGGAGGGAAGGAAGGAGAGAAGAAAGGAGGGAAGGAAGGAGGGAATGTAGGAGAGAAGGAAGGGGGGAAGGGAGGAGGAAAGGAAGGGGGAAAGGAAGGAGAGAAGGAGAGAAGAAAGGAGGGAAGGAAGGAGGGAAGGAGAGAAGGAGGGAAGGGGAAGGAGGGAGGGAAGGAAGGGGAGTAGGAGGAAGAAACGAGGGAAGAGGGAGGGAAGAAGAAGTAGGACCGTTGTAAGATAAGATGGATCTATGGGATGTTAAAAAAGCAATCTTCAAGTATATTGTCAACAGTAGGGAAAAATTGTTATAAATACATATTAATAACAGTTATGAGATCATATAATTGTGTAT
>NW_028261382.1:43280020-43287520 GCF_051295495.1 Thamnophis sirtalis | reverse complement strand
TCTCCTTCCTTCTTTCCTAGCTTCCCTTTCTCTCCTTCCTTTCTTTCTCCTCCTTTCCTAGCTTCTTTCTCTCCTCCCTCCCTTTCTTCCTCGCTCCTCCCTTCCAACTTCCTAGCTCTCTCTTTTCTCCTTCCCTTCTTTCCTAGCTTCTTTCTCCCTCCCTCCCTTCCTTTCTCTCTCTCCTCCCTTCCTTCCCTCTAGCCTCTCTTTTTTCTTTCTTTCTTCTTTCCTTTTCTTCTTTTCCTTCTTTCTTTCTTTCCTGGCTTCCCTTTCTCTCCTTGCTCCCTCCCTTTCCTTTCTCCTCCCTTCCTAGCTTCCTTCTCTCTTCCTCCCTCCCTTCCTTTCTCTCTCCTTCCTTCCTCCTAGCCTCTCTTTCTCTTTCTTTTCTTTCTTTCTTTCTTTCTTCTTTCTTTCCTGGCTTCCCTTTCTCTCCTTGCTCCCTCCTTTCTTTCTCCTCCCTTCCTAGCTTCCTTCTCTCTTCCCTCCCTCCCTTCCTTTCTCTCTTCTCCCTTCCTTCCTCCTAGCCTCTCTTTTTTCTTTCTTTCTTCTTCTTTATTTCTTTCCTTCCTTCTTTCTTTCTTTCTTTCTTTCTTTCTTTCTTTCTTTCTTTCTTTCTTTCTTTCTTTCTTTCTTTCTTTCCTGGCTTCCCTTTCTCTCCTTGCTCCCTCCTTTTTTTCTCCTCCCTTCCTAGCTTCCTTCTTCTTCCCTCCTCCCTTCCTTTCTCTCTCCTCCCTTCCTTCCTAAGTTCTTAGCCTTTCTCTTTTCTCCTTCCTTCTTTCTTAGCTTCCCTTTCTTTCCTTCCTTCCCAGCTTCCCTTTCTTTCCTTCTTTCTCTCCTCCCTCCCTTCCTTTTTTCCTCCTCTTTCCCTCCCTCCCTTCCCCTCTCTTGAAACCCCCTTTTCAAGCCCGCACCCCAACTACTGCAAATGCCACCCATCTCTATCTGGTCCTCCCGGGGGACCTCAATCACTGCCAGCCTCCCCCCAAATAGTCTTCATGTCCTGCCCCCCCTTCCCTCTCTCTCTCTCTCTACATCCCCTTTTGAATCTTGCACCCCAACTTCTGCAAAGCCGAACGCGTCGGGCTTCCCCATCCTTTGCCAGCAAGAGGCGGGACGGATTTGCGCGGAAGACACACGCAGGTTGCAAAAAAAAGAAAGGGGGGGCGGCGGCGTTTGCTCGCTTGCGGGTCGCACCAAACCCCGCTTGGGTCTTCCCGGGGGTCTCCAAGGTCGTGTGGACGGAGGGGCACCCAGTGCCAATCCAAACCATCCCACCCTCCAGCGCTCCCCGGATCGTCTGGATGGGAAGCGCGGTTTGGGGGGTTGCGGGAGGGTCTTTCTCTCTAGCCCCCCACCCAAAATAGAAGCACGCCCTCGCCCGGAGCCCGTCCGGGACGGGACCGCGAGGCTCTCACCGGCCATGGGGGCTCCTTGCCCTGCGCTCCGCAGTCCCAGCCTCCCAGCTGGCCCGGCAGGGGATGATGGACCCAGGAGGAGGAGGAGGAGGAGGATGGGGAGGAGGAAGCCGCGCCCGCCCCGTCCCGTCGGGGCGGCTGGGACGGCGCGGCCGCCTCCCCCAGGAAGCCAGTGGGCGGCTGGCGCTTCCCTCCCTCTCGCCCGGGCGGGCAGGAAAAGACGCCGCGGCGGCCAGCAGCGGCAGCGGCAGCGCAAGGAGGGACGGAGGGAGCCATCGCGCAGCACATCGGCCGCTCTGGATGGTGGCGCTGCGGGGCGCCCCGTTTCCTACCTTCTTCCTTCCTCTTTCCTTTCTTCCTTCTTTCTCACCTTCCCTCTATTTTCTTTCCCCTTTCTCACCTTCCCTCCTTCCTTTTCTTTCTTCCCTTTTTCCTTTTCTCACCTTCCTTCTGTCTTTTCTTTTTTTCCCTTTCCTTCTTCCTTCTTTCTCACCTTCCCTCCTTCCTCTTCTTTCCCTTTCCTACCCTCTTTCCTTCCTTTTCTTTCTTTCCTTTCTTCCTTCTTTCCCTTTCTCATCTTTCTTCCTTCGTCTTTCTTTCTTTCCTTTCCTTTCTTCCTTCTTTCTCACCTTCCCTCCTTCCCCTTTCCTACCTTCTTTCCTTCCCTTTCCTTTCTTCCTTCTTTCTCACCTTCCCTCCTTCCTCTTTTTCCCTTTCCCACCTTCCTTCGTCTTTTCTTTCTTTCCTTTTCCTTTCTTCCTTCTTTCTCACCTTCCTTCCTTCCTCTTTTCTTTTTTCCTTCCTTCCTTCCTTCCCTTTCTCACCTTCCTTTCCTTGCCTCCCTTTCTCCTTTCTTTCCTTCCTAGCTTCCCTTTCTCTCCTCCATTTCTCCCTTCCTTTTTTCCTTCTTTCCATTTCTCTCCTTCCTTCCCTGCTTCCTTTTCTCTCCTTCCTAGCTTCCCTTTCTTTTCTCCCTCCCTCCATTTCTCCTTCCTTCCATTTCCCCCCTGCTTCCTTTTCTCCTTCCTTCCTCCCATTTCTCTCCTTCCTCCCCGTTTTTTTTCTTCCCTTCCTTCTTAGCTTCCCTCTCTCCTTCCCTCCCTTTCTCCTCCCTTTCTTTCCTTGCTTCCCTTTATCCCCTCCCTCCATTTCTTCTTTCTTCCATTTCTCTCCTTCCTTCCTTTTCTGTTTCCTTCCATCTATTCTTTCCTTTCCTCCTGATCTTCTTTCCCATTTTCCTTTCCCAAACTCTCATCTATTCTTTCCTTATTTCCTTCCTTCCTGATCTTTTCTTTCCTTCCATTCCTCTCCTTCCTTCTCTTTAGTGCCCAATTATCATTTCCTTCCTTCCTTCCTTCCTTCCTGCCTGCCTGCCTGCCTGCCTGCCTTCCTTCCTTCCTTCCTTCCTTCCTTCCTTCCTCTCTCTCTCTGCCTGCCACATTCAGATCCTCCCAAGACTGGCTGGCACACAATCAGCAATGAAATCCGTGCCACAGCTATCAAAACACTTCAAAATATGTCGATATAAACAAGTTGTGTAAGATAATGAAAACAAGGTGGCAGGCCTGGTACCAAATAGAAACAAGGTGGGCCAAAAGAAGAGGGAAGGGAATGATATTTGGGGTCAAGAGGGGCGAGGTCTGGTGCAGGAGGCAAAACTTCCTAGGACAAGAAACTGGAGCCCCCAAAGACCCACTCGACCCACAGCTCACGGCCAATGAATGCCTTCAGGTAGACTGCACTGGAGCCTAGAAGCTCCGCAGAAGTCCAAACCCCGCCGGGAAACTTCTTAGGGACCAAAAAAAAAAAAGTCGCCTCTTAGAATTTGGCTGAATTTGGATTCAATTCACTGAAGTGTGGTCAAGTCCACAGACCACAATTGCTGGCTTGATAGGATCCAAGCTTAAAGCAAACCGACTATGGTTTGTGGCACTCACAAATCACAGGTACCCTAGTTCCATGCGTGTGTGTGTCCCCACGCCCCATTTGGGGACCTCCTGGGACCAAAAAGGAGGTGCAGGGGGCACCCCACACAGTTGACCTGAGCTGGGACAATGGCTCGGCTGCCCGCAGAGGGCTCCATGCGCCATCACGCGGAGTGCGCCATCACGGCGCTAGTTTCTTAAGTAGGAAGAGGCACCAGGTTTAAAGGGGGGGGGGAGAGAGATCTACGGCTTCCAGATGTTGCTGCATAATTATCCCCAGCATCCTGTTAACTGCCACATCTGGAGAAATCTTTTGATTTCCAGCTCCTGGCTGAGGACTAGAACGCTGATGGCGAAGTTTTAAAAACCGCCTTGCCTTTTGCTAGCCTGTTCTCTGCCAGCTTTTTTTGGGCAGGGAGGATGGGACCATTGTCTTATTCTCCAGAGGGGGTGGGGTGGGTGGGGTAGCGTTAAAAGGGCGGAAATCTTGGGGGGAAGCCATCATCCAGATAAGCTGGGTTTCTTGGCTAGCAAACCAGGTTCGCCATGGCGGTTTGGCAGGTGAGGGGGAAACAGCTGCTTCCAAAGAACAACAGTTAAAAGCAAGTTTTCAATTTCAACTGATTTTAAGTCATGTTTTGATCTGTCCACCAGAAAAGCACCAGGATTCTTCCTGGCGCGTCTGTTTCGGCCAAGAATCGGCAACTTCCCAAGATCGTAAACAGATCCCCTTGCACAGATCCCCGGGAGGATCAAGTTGCAGAAACTTCGAAGAAGCCACTACTCGGGTACAGAAAAAAAATCTGTAATTTTGCCTCTTTTACGCCATCGGCCGTAAGTGTAGGTAGTCCTCTACTTACGACCGCAATGGAACTCAACGGTTATGTTGCTGAGGACATTTTGAGTTTGACGACCACGTTTATTAACTGAATCGCTTGCTGCCGTCGTTATATATAGGAACAGGGTTGTTAAGGGAGTCTGGCTTCCCTGTTGACTTCGCTTGTCAGGAGGTCGCGAAAGGGGATCAGATGAGCTGAGAACACGGCGACCGTCATAAATAGAATAGAAAAGAATAACAGAGTTGGAAGGGACCTTGGAGGTCTTCTAGTCCAACCCCCTGCCTAGGCAGGAAACCCTACACCATTTCAGACAAATAGCTATCCAAGATCTTCTTAAAGTCTTCCAGTGTTGGGGCATTCACAACTTCTGGAGGCAACTTCTGTTCCACTGATTAATTGTTCTCACTGTCAGGGAATTCATCCTTAGTTCTAAGTTGCTTCTCTCCTTGATTAGTTTCCCCCCATTGCTTCTTGTTCTACCCTCAGGTGCTTTGGAGGATAGCTTGACTCCCTCTTCTTTGGGGCAACCCCTGAGATATTGGAAGACTGCTATCATGTCTCCCCTAGGCCTTCTTTTCATTAAACTAGACATCCCCAGTTCCTGCAACCGTTCTTCCTATGTTTTAGCCTCCAGTCCCCTAATCCTCTTGGTTGCTCTTCTCTGCACTCTTTCTAGAGTCTCCACATCTTTTCTACATCGTGGTGATCAAAACTGAATGCCGTATTCCAAGTGTGGCCTTCCCAATGGCCTTATCAAGTGGTATTAACCCTTCACGTGATCTTGATTCTATCGCTCTGTTTATTTAGCCTAGATCTGTGTTGGCTTTTTTGGCAGCTGCTGCACATGGCTGGCTCCTATTTAAATGGTTCTCCACTAGGACTCCGAGATCCATCTCAAATATGAGTCAATTGTCAAGCTTCTGAATGTAAATCAAGTAACTGGGTGTGGGGTGGGGGGAAATGCTGCAATGGTTATAGATGTAAAAAAAAAAAAAAGGTCATTAAGTCACTTTTTTTCCATTGCCGCTGTAAACTTCGGTCCTTAAATGAACTGTTGTTAAGTCAAGGACTAGCTGTCACCACATTCGCACAACCTGCTAAGCCAAACTCACCCCGGACTTAACCGTGTAGATCCATCCTCCGATTCCGAAACATTCTGGCTTCCAACACCTACGCGACGTTCGAATAAACCACCCTTGGAAATAAATCAACAGCAGCCGAAACCTTTCGCCATAATTTATTAAATGTATGCTCTGCTTTTCCCACTGGAGCAAATGCTCGTGAGGTCTACTGGCCCTCTGCTAAGCCATGAATCGTGGTTTAAGAACCACGATCGGTTTCTGCACTCCGTAAGCGATTGTTGAGGACTACAACGTGAACTCAGCCATTCTGGCATTGCCAAATGGCGGCTTAGCACCGTGCTAAAGAGGTTTCGTTGGGGCGTGGGGGATAAACGCGGAGTGTGCCTCGCCTTACGGCCACAGTGGATCTCCAAATTTCTGTTGCTAAGCGAGACCGTCCCTTTCGCTCCACTTTAGTACCTTCCTCGCCTCGCTTGTTATTAAGCGGACCGCTGTGGTCGTTAAGCAACACGGCTGTTAGGTGGATCTACCTTCCCCGTTGCCAGAAGGACGCAAAAGGGGATTTGTGTCACGCCGTCACAAATACGAGTCAGTTGCCAAGCGTCTGAATTCTGATCCCATCGCTGCAAACAGTCTTAAGTATGAAAAACCATCCTAAGTCTTTGTAGCTTTGAACAGCCATTAAATGAAAGGTTGTTAAGTCGAAAATTACCTGTTCTGTATTCATTCCTTCGGCTTTAGGGGGAAAACGAAGCCGGCTGCTGAACTATGCCTCTTTTGTGTTGAGAAAATGTTGGGCGAGGCTGAGAATGTGTTGCAAAAAAAAACACACACACCTCTTTGCTGGAAGTCCTTAGCTCAGCGTTGAAGGATGCAAAACTTGGGTGTGGGAATGTGATGAGCCAATGCCACATTATCTTAAGAATGGCTGCTTGCTTCACTTTATTATTCCTTGGCTCACTTATGCCTCTTCCGGCGCTAATCAAGCTGGGCCAATTTGAGCCCCACAACAGGGGAATTTAAACACCCCCCACCCCCCGGGTGCAAGATATCCATCCCCACATTCGTTTCCCAAGTGGGTAAGACTTCAACAGTTTGCTGGGTGATCCCAGGCGCACGCGAGGAAATAAAATGAGTTCGGACGCAGCCAAGACTCGAGGCAAACCCAATTGGCGCTAAGATCTTCGGTAATCTACTCGTTCGCCGTTCCAAAGCAAGCACGATGGAAGTCACAGAGGCCAGGATGTGGAAAGCAGCATAATTCCCCCCAAAATGCAGGCGAAAAATACAGGCGGTGCAAAATTTGGCAAGGTTTTTACACAGTTGGGATTAAACACACATCGGGTTTGTTTAACGAGCAATTTAGGCTAAATTCACCAGTCCCCATATCGAAATTAAACCACGACAGAATATGTTTTAAAGCGGTTGTTTTTCAACCTTGCCAATGTAAAGCTGAGTGCACGTCCTGATTTCAACTCCCAGAATTCCCCAGCCAGCATGCTTTGAGGCGTGTGAACTTCAAATCTCAGAGCTCCCCAGGATTATTATTATTTTTTTCATTTTAATTTAATACAGTTCAATGGGAAATGAAGTCCAAATATCTTAAAGCACGCTGGCTGGGGAATTCTGGGAGTGGTAGTCCAGTCCTCTCAAAGCATGCTGGATGGGAATTCTGGGAGTGGTAGTCCAGGCATTTTAACATTGCCAAGGCTGAGAAACATAGCTTTAAAAACAAGGGTCTCCAAACGTGGTAACTTTAAGCCTTGGACGTTTCAATTCTCAGAATGACTCTGTCAGCTGTGCTGACTGGGAAATTATGGTAGTTGGGGTCCCAAAGTCTTAAATTGGCACAACTCCACAATTTGAAATGGACAAAAACTCCCTTTTCCACCACTGATAGTAGAGAGCCAAGAATAAGTTAATTGAGGGCAATCTTGTTAGAGAGGTAGGTAGGTAGATATAGATAATAGGTGGGTAGGTGGGAGGGATGGAGAGATGATAGAGACACACATATGTATGTAAGATAGATAGATAGATAGATAGATAGATAGATAGATAGATAGATAGATAGATAGATAGATAGATAGATAGATAGATAGATGTAGGCAGGCAGGCAGGGAGACGATGGATGGATGGATGGATGGATGGATGGGCGGGCGGGCGGATGATAGGTAGGTAGGTAGATGGAGAGAGAGAGAGAGAGAGAGAGATGGATGGATGGATGGATGGATGATAGATA
>NW_028261382.1:43200020-43277520 GCF_051295495.1 Thamnophis sirtalis | reverse complement strand
CGTTTGAAACAAACGTTCAGGGAGAGATCAAGGACTCCACAGTCGTCCTCCCCCTGCCCTTCCCCTCCTCCCCTCCTATTCTCCTTCTATTTTCCTCCTCTGATTCTCCTCCTCCTCCTCCTCCTCCTCCTCCTCCTCCTCCTCCACAAACTCACTTCTTTCTAGCCCTGATGATGTAACCTAGCCAGGTCACGAAACGTCTGTAAGCCAGCCGCCCAGCTCAAGAGAGCCTCAAGGACTCCTCCTTTCAACCCTGAGCTAGGAATATTCTTCTCCCACCGGCAATTCAGTGAGTCGTGCCTGATTTTAGAGAGCCGAGGTGGCGCAGTGGTTAGGGTGCAGCACTGCAGGCCACTTCAGCCGGCTGTTATCTGCAGTTCAGCGGTTCTAATCTCACCGGCTCAAGGTTGACTCAGCCTTCCATCCTTCCGAGGTGGGTGAAATGAGGACCCAGATTGTTGTTGGGGGCAATATGCTGACTCTGTAAACCGCTTAGAGAGGGCTGAAAGCCCTATGAAGCGGTATATAAGTCTAACTGCTATTGCTAGATAGATAGATAGATAGATAGATAGATAGATAGATAGATAGATAGATAGATAGATAGATAGATAGATAGATAGATAGATATAGATGATAGCTAGATAGCTAGATAGCTAGATAGATATAGGACCCAGACTGTTGTTGGGGGCGATATGCTGACTCTGTAAACCGCTTAGAGAGGGCTGAAAGCCCTATGAAGCGGTATATAAGTCTAACTGCTATTGCTAGATAGATAGATAGATAGATAGATAGATAGATAGATAGATAGATAGATAGATAGATAGATAGATAGATAGATATAGATGATAGATAGATAGATGATAGATAGATAGATAGATAGATAGATAGATAGATAGATAGATAGATAGATAGATAGATAGATAGATAGATAGATAGATAGATAGATATAGGACCCAGACTGTTGTTGGGGGCGATATGCTGACTCTGTAAACCGCTTAGAGAGGGCTGAAAGCCCTATGAAGCGGTATATAAGTCTAACTGCTATTGCTAGATAGATAGATAGATAGATAGATAGATAGATAGATAGATAGATAGATAGATAGATAGATAGATAGATAGATAGATAGATATAGATGATAGATAGATAGATGATAGATAGATAGATAGATAGATAGATAGATAGATAGATAGATAGATAGATAGATAGATAGATAGATAGATAGATATAGGACCCGGATTGTTGTTGGGGGCGATATGCTGACTCTGTAAACCGCTTAGAGAGGGCTGAAAGCCCTATGAAGCGGTATATAAGTCTAACTGCTATTTTAGTGACCTTTCTAGCCACGGTCGTTCAGCGAGTCCTTGCTCACAATCACGAAGCCCCGTGGACTCTGCCCAGCAGAAGCCCCTCCTTCTAACCTTGCTGCAGTTGTCTGCCTTTGGCTCCAGCTCTTCCATCGAGACCAGCGACTGCAAGAGGCTGCTCTCCAGGTAGCCGCGCTCGGCCAGCAGGTCGAAGCGAGCCTCCGGGTTGGCCAACAGCAGCGAAAGGGCCACGGCGAAGCCCGCCATGTCGACGGGGAAGGGACGGTTGGGCTTCCACGCCGTGTAGAAACCCGCCACTCGGCCGTTCTCCACCAGGGGCCGCTCAAAACGGAGGCCTCCCACCAGGCCTACGGGCCAGACCGAGACACGCTGGGTGGAACGGATCTGTTTGGGAGAGAAGGGGAGACAATCAGCAGGGGGACCTCCGCCCGGCGACCTCCCCTGCCTTCCTTCCTTCGCTTGCTTAACCGTCGTTTAAGGATGTCCCCGCATCTCTTATTCTCTTTTGCTGGTTTAGCTTTGCTTTCAATTCGTTTTTTTAAAAATAATTATGATATGTTTTAAGTAAGGATTGTCTTGCGATCGATCAATCAATAGATAGGCAGACAGATAGATGGATGGTAGGGAGATGATAGATAGATAGATAGATAGATAGATAGATAGATAGATAGATAGATAGATAAAATAAAGATAGATAGATAAAGATATAGATAGACATATATAGATAGATAGAGATAAATACAGATATCTATATCTATATCTATATCTATATCTATATCTATATCTAACTATCTATCTATCATCTATCTATCATCTATCTATCATCTATCTATCTATCTCTATCATCTATATAAATATAGAGATAGACAGAGATAGAGATAAATAAAGATAGATAGATATGTATAAATAAAGATAGATAGAGATAAAGACAGACAGATAGATATAGATAGATAGATAGATGGATAGATAGATATAAATATAGACAGACGGACAGACAGATAGATATAAAGATAGATACATACATAGATAGATAAATAAAGATAGAGATAAAGACAGACAGATATAGATATAGATATAGATATAGATATAGATAGATAGATAGATAGATAGATAGATAGATAGATAGATAGACAGACAGACAGACAGACAGACAGACAGACAGACAGACAGACAGACAGACAGACAGAGATATAGACAGGGACAGAAAGATAGATAGATATAGATAAATATAGATACATACATACATACATACATAGAGATAGATAAATAAAGATATAAAGACAGATAGATACAGATAAAGATAGATAGATAGATAGATAGATAGATAGATAGATAGATAGATAGATAGATAGATAGATAGATAGATAGATAGATAGATAGATAGATATAAATATAGACAGACGGACAGATAGATAGATAAAGATAGATACATACATATAGATAGATAAATAAAGATAGAGATAAAGACAGACAGATAGATATAAATATAGATAGATAGATAGATAGATAGATAGATAGATAGATAGATAGATAGATAGATAGATAGATAGATAGATAGATATAGATGGATATAAATATAGACAGATGGACAGATAGATAAAGATAGATACATACATAGAGATAGATAAATAAAGAGATAAACATAGATAGATGTAGATAGAAATATTGACAGACAGAGACAGATATAGATAAATAAAGATAGATAAATACATACATAGAGATAGATAAACATAGATAGATAGATAGATAGATAGATAGATAGATAGATTGATAGATAGATAGATGATAGATAGATAGATATAAATATAGACAGACAGACAGACATAGATAAAGATAGATACATACATAGAGATAGATAAATAGATAGAGATAAACATAGATAGATGTAGATAGAAATATAGACAGAGACATATATAGATAAATAAAGATAGATACATACATAGAGATAGATAAACATAGATAGATAGATAGACAGACAGACAGATATAGATAAAGATAGATAGATACTGTAGATAGAGAGAGAGAGAGAAAAAGAGAGAGAGAAATGGAGATAATAGAGATAGATTGATAGATCCACTGACCTCATCAAAGAGGCGAAGGCTGTACGTGTTGTCGTCATCCGCGAAATACACCACGCCTGTGTCAGGGAGCTTGCGGTGTTCGCGCAACCACTGCAGGGCTAAATTCCTCTGCTCCACCCCGCGCGGCTTTAGCCAGTTGGGGTCGCTCTCCTTCCGCTTGTGCTCCTTGGGGGTCTCGGTGTGGAGGTGGGTGAAAGGCAGCTTACTCTGGGCCAGCAGCTCGGAGACCAGCTGAGTCTTGCCCGGCGAGTCCTCGACCACGATCCAGTGCAGGTTTTTGACGTGCATCAACGTCTGGGAGAGACGGACCAGCTCGGCTTTCTGAACCAGCCTGCCAGGTGGGGAGGAAGGATCGAGTGGTTGGGTTAGAGACCCCTGTGTCCGAACGAGGGAGGCTGTTTTTCTTTGCCTTTTTTCTCTCTCTCGGTTTCTCTCCCGCCGTCTTTCCTCTCTCCTCCCTCAAGCACCAGTCTTTTGCTTAGAATGAGAACCCTCCCTCCTATTTTCTTTCTTTCCCTCCCTGTTTTCCTTTCTTCCCTTCTCTCTATGCCTATCCATCTGTCCATCCTATCTCTCTCTCTCTCTCTCTCTCTCTCTCTCTCTCTCTCTCTCTATCTATCTATCTATCTATCTATCCCTATCTCCCTTTCTATCATTTATCTATCTCTATTTTTCCATCATCAATCTGTTTCTCTATCTGTCTGTCTGTCTGTCTGTCTGTCTATCTATCTATCTATCTATCTGTTTATCCATCCATCTTTTATTATCTATCTATCTATCTGTCTGTCTGTCTGTCTGTCTATCCCTATCTCCCTTTCTATCATTTATCTATCTCTATTTTTCCATCATCTATCTGTTTCTCTATCTGTTTCTCTATCTGTCTGTCTATTTATCTATTTATCTGTTTATCCATCTTTTATTATCTATCTATATCTATCTATCTATCTATCTATCTATCTATCTATCTATCTATCTATCTATCTATCTATCTATCTACCTACCTACCTACCTACCTACCTACCTACCTACCTATCCCTATCTCCCTTTCTATCATTTATCTATCTCTATTTTTCCATCATCTATCTGTTTCTCTATCTGTCTGTCTGTCTATCTGTTTATCTATTTATGTTTATCCATCCATCCATCCATCTTTTATTCTCTCTCTCTCCCTATCTCCCTTTCTGTCATTTATCTATCTCTATTTGTCCATCATATGTTTCTGTTTGTGTCTGTCTGTCTGTCCGTCTATCTATCTATCTATCCATCCATCTATGTATCTATCTATCCCTACCTCCCTTTCTATCGCTTATCTATCTCTATTTGTCAATCATCCGTCTGTCTGTCTATCTATCGTCCATTAAAACAGCAAATGAATAAGACAATCTTCACTTCAAACCATTATACAATAATTATTTTTAAAAAAAGACTTAAAAGCGAAGCTAAACCAGGAGAAAAAAATAAGGGATGGAGGGACGTGGATAACAAGGGAGCCATCCCACCACTTCACCCATCCCCTGGAGCCCCCTAGCCGGCTGGCATAAGCAGGAGTTGACGGAAGTTCTGGAGGGATGAGACCAACCTTACCTCCGGAGGGAGAAGATTCCACAATACGGACAGAAATAATACCACTTGAGACCAGGAAAAGTGGGGAGAGAGGGAGAGAGCCAAACCATTGAAGAGGCCCTGATTTCTCAAATGAGGTTCAGCATCCTCCTCTTGGAAATTCGGTCACTTACCTGGCATAGGTGGGCGTGACCACGTAGATGATTGGTGTTTCTTCTGTCGGCTCCGGCATTTTTTCCAGGCCCTGCAACCGCTTCACCTCTCTTTGTAACTGAGACAGACGCTTCTCCTTGGCGTGGATGAGGTCACTGGCAGCCTTCAGGTGTTGGCTGCAATCACAGGGCTGCCCTGCAGAGGTGGTGCAGTGGTTAGAGTGCAGCACTGCAGGCTACTTCAGAAGTCTGGGAGTTGACGTCCATAGGTCTTAAAAGTAGCCAAGGATGAGATGAATTGCTGCATACATTATGTAATGTATGTAGCTGGCTGAATTTCAGTAAAGTAGCAATAGCAATAGGAGTTAGACTTATATACCGCTTCATAGGGCTTTCAGCCCTCTCTAAGCGGTTTACAGAGTCAGCATATCGCCCCCACAGTCTGGGTCCTCATTTCACCCACCTCGGAAGGATGGAAGGCTGAGTCAACCTTGAGCCGGTGAGATTAGAACCGCTGAACTGCAGGTAACAGTCAGCTGAAGTGGCCTGCAGTACTGCACCCTAACCACTGCGCCACCTTGGCTCTTAGAACGCGATTTAAATAGTGAGAGAAATCCGCTTTGAACTGTTCATTCCAGTTCCACCCGCTGTAGATTATTATTATTATTACTAATTATTAAAGAGGAGGGGGTCTTCAAATTCCAAATGCTCAGAAACAAATGTCATGTGTATGTATGTTAGAAATTTTTCATTTTAATCACAGTTTTCAGTTTTTAATCACAAGATTCCCTTTGGAGCACTTAACCTTGTGTGAGCTTCTTTGAGTCAAATTTGTAATAATACATTTTTATTGTAAACTGCCCAGAGTCACTTAGGTGAGATTGGCAGTATAAAAATGTGATAAATAAATAATAAATAAATAAATCTTGCTTGGCAATGGAAATGTTGGAGCCAATAGTGGTCGTAAGTCGAGGACTACGTGTGCAAACGCAGACTTTTTTCTATACTCTTGGGAAGTGTTAGGTAAGCTCCCCGTTGGGAGAGCGAGTGCGTTCAGAGAAGCGTTGTGAGAGTTGTGTTGGAGAACACACAAACCAGCATACAAAGACACTGCAGTTTAAATAGGCTTTTACTTTCGTGGAAATAGAGGTATCAGAGTCCATCAAACAGTCCAAGTCATACGCGGATAAGACAATCAGTCATCAACGTCTTTCAGTTAAGGGATAATCCAAATAACATAGCCCAGTATCATACAAACAGTCCGATACTCAAAGTTCGCTAGCAGTTGCAAAACTTACAATAGCTCACAACACTTTCTAACAGCCAGCTTCCAAAACACTCAGATCAGATCAGCCCAGCATCTAACAGAGAGAGCTAACAGTCATTCTGGCTCCCTCTTATGGCCGATTGAGGAAACAGCAACCAATCACATTTTACAGTATGATTTCAAGAAACACGTACAGCATTGTTACATGATTTATATATTGCCAACCCAACCGTTAGATTATATTCCTAACAGGAAGGACAGATACATTCTTGATACCAATTGTGATACTCACCCAATTGCATCAACGCGTACATGAGGCCAATCACGGACACCAGGAAATAGATGACAAAAACATTTTTGAGTTTCACCTTCATGGCACAGCCTAAGGAGAGAAAGAGAGGCAAAATGTTTAAACCAGGTATGGATAGAGACAAGAAGAGTGTTGTATTTCAAATAAATGTGGTTTTGTGTCACCAACAATATGTGGAGGATTTAATGCCGTATCTTTGTTGCAGCAGCATCAAAACCATACACCAACGGCAATTTTTTTTTTACTTCTCCAGAAACAAATTAATGGAAGAAAAGTGAAGATGAAGGGCTCCAGAAACCAAATGAATTGTAATGTTGATAAATATTAATAAACAGGGTGAAGATTTCTGGAGAAGTAAGAAGTTGGCAGAACATAATTTCATTTTAATTTATGCTTATTAGTGTCCATTCAAATTGACAATAAAGTATTCTATTCTCACCTATCCTATCCTATTTGTATTTTATTCCATTTTATTCTCTATTCTATTCTATTATTCTATTCTAAATTCTATTCTATTCCTATTCTATTCCATTTTATTCTCTATTCTATTCTATTCTCACCTATCCTATCCTATTTGTATTCTATTCCATTTTATTCTCTATTCTATTCTATTCTATTATTCTATTCTAAATTCTATTCTATTCCTATTCTATTCCATTTTATTCTCTATTCTATTCTATTCTCACCTATCCTATCCTATTTGTATTCTATTCCATTTTATTCTCTATTCTATTCTATTATTCTATTCTAAATTCTATTCTATTCCTATTCTATTCCATTTTATTCTCTATTCTATTCTATTCTATTCTATTCTATTGTCTCCTAGGATGGTTTCCTAATACAGATTGTTTTTTTTTTACCTTTCAATTTAAAATGCCAAAAACAAAGTTAAACAGCTATAATAACATTTTTTCTCCCTTTTGATATTTATTTTATTTTTACTTTTCATTTATTTATAAAATTTATTGCCCTCCCATTTCACCACAGGGTAACTCCGAGCGGCTTACAATATTAAAATTGTCATTATAACTGAAAGTATTTTAACCCTAATTTAATGTTTAATTTTAAAGTTAATTTTAGACATTTTTTTAATTACTCGGTTATGTTTACTGTACACCATCCAGAGCCCCTCCTTGAGGGAGACGGTTAAGAAATATGAAATATAAATAAAAAATAAATTTCCAGCTAAGAAAGCACCCAACTCTACCCTTCTGCTTCCTTCAATCCCATCTTCCAATGCCACAGGGGGTTCCACTAAGGCCTACTGTGCTACTATAACTCCCATCATCCCCAATCCCACTTTCCTTCATCCAGAACCTCACATCACTCCCAACCTTCTCCTCCTAGTATATTTTGATGTACCTCCTGCCCCACTCTGCACCTTCTAGGTAGAGACTACAACGCCCATCATCCCCCCCACCCACCTCTTGCTTTCCAGATTCAGGTGTGCTGTACTACAACACCCATCATCCGCTCTACAGCCTCCTGGACAGGTGCAAAGCGGCTTGTCCCCAACCTGTCTACCTCTCAATACACTGACATAGAACCCATCATCCCCTACCGCCTGACTGGTGGGGGTGGGGGGTGGGGATGATAGGTAAGAATATCAAGGAGGGCGCCAGGTTGGGGAAGGCAGCCCGGTTGGCCTCCCTCCATCTGCGCAGGCGCAGTTGCTTCGCACCCCCGAGATTCCGCAGCCCGACGACGGCCGCGGTGAAGACGGCGGGGAGACGGTGTAACACCGTTACCATGGCAACGGAGGCAAGGCCTAAGCTCACCGGTTGCTTTTGTCGCCGACCAGGGCGAAGGGAGAAGTACCGGGCTTGCTCCTCAGCTCGTCAAAGCCCTTCCATCTTAACTGGGGTCCGCGCTTTTTTCCCCTCGCCCTCCTGCGCGGTCAGGGAACCACTTCCGGTCCGTCTGATTTCGGACTCCCACGGAGTCCGTTGCCATCCAGGGTCCCCCGAGCAACTCCTTCCGGTGTTCTCGGGTTCCCCCTGAACGCGCCCCGCCCGCCAATTCAAATATAAACCTCATCTCATTATAATAGCTGTCCATATATTTTGCAGCCCTGCGGGTTTTTATTCCAATATTATGTAACGATCCTGAAATACATTTTACACATCGACCCAATTAGGCTCTACTTAAAGTGTATTAAAAGAGAGGGATTCCTTGCGGTACTCTAAACTCATTAAAACGGTTAAAGGGAAGCCATAGAGCAGGAGTCGTCAACCTTGGCGACTTGAGGACTTCAACTCCCAGAATTCCTCAGCCAGCATGGGATTGCGTTCATGCAGCCAGCACTCTGGGAGTTGAAGTCCACAAGTTGTCAACGTTGGAGAGCCCCTGCCATAGATGGCAGAAGAGCTGAAGGCAACTCGATGTAGGAATTGTCTGTAGATGTTGGGACCAAAAGAACTAGAGATGTTGATGCAGACATTGCCACCCTGGAGACACAAAGTGTCTCAAGCAGTAGGAATAAGAGTTGGAAGGGACCTTGGAGGTCATCTAGTCCAACCCACCGCCCAAGCAGGAGACCCTACACCATTTCTGCAGATGGCAGTCCAGTCTCTTCTTGGAAGTCTCCAGGGTTCAAGCTCCCACAACTTCTGAAGGCAACTTCTGTTCCACGGGTTGATTGTTCTCCCCGTCAGGAAATTCCTCCTTATTTTTAGGTTGAATCTCTCCTTGATCAGTTTCCATTCATTCTTCCTTGTCTGGTCTTCAAAGGTGCTTTGGAGAATAGCTTGACCCCCTAACTCCTCTCTGTGGCAGCCCCTCAAATATTGGAAGATGCCCTCCTGTCTCCCCTTGTCCTTCGCTTCCCTAGACCAACCAAGCCCAGTTCCTGCCAACTGTTAATCGTATGTCTTAGCCTCCAGTCCCCTCATCATCTTGGTTGCTCTTCTCTGCACTCTTTCTAGAGTCAAAGGATGACATTGCTAACAGCAAAGGTTGTCCCACCCCAGTAGAAACTGTGATAAGGTCATTTACTACTCCTGCAAAAAAAAGTCATGGAGACCGGTGATTTGTTATAATTGTGGACGCCAAGAGTCACTACAGACCTAATGGGAAGTTTTAAATTTTACAAAGTGCCTTAGCTTCCTTGAAATCTCTTCAAGAAGGAATGAAAATGATTTTAAAAAAATATCTTTAAAAAGGATTGCTCGCTTATTATGGTTTCCTAGGAAAGTAATCTCATACCTCAATATACAATAGTAACAGCAATACATTCTCAAAGGAAAACCATTGTAAAGGTTGTTTTTTAAGATAGGCCACTGAGCTAAAGGTACGTAGAGATTCTCCGTCCTCCAGATCCTGGTTTTCCCAAAGGTGCTTTTTTCAGGAGGCAACTGGACTTTCTTGTTTTTTTCATTTGAAGGCATTTTGCTTCTCATCTAAGAAGCTTCTTCAGCTCTAACAGGATAGTGGAGAATAGGATTTATACTCGTGGCAGACAGCTAGTCGTTTGCGTCCTTTTAGAGGGTCATTGAGGCCACTTGGAGGTTTATCTTCAGGATCACCTGAGTAGAATGGTTTTCCAGAGGAAGAATTGCAGATTACAGGAATGATTTGCACCACTCAGGTGGCCCTGAAGACACAAATAAACCTCCAAGTGGCCTCAACGACCCTCTAAAAGGAAGCAAATGACCAGCTGTCTGTAAGGAGTAGAAATCCTTCCATTCCCCACCATCCAAATCAGAGCGAGAGAAGCTTCTGGGATGAGAAGCGAAAAGTCCTGGAAGAAAAAAAAAAAAACACCTTCCTTTCTGAATCAAATCTGCTAATTTCTGACCAAGAGCCTTCAAGCAGGTATTTTGTTAGAAAAAGAAGCGTTTGACCTTTAGCGCAAAAACTACCCCCTCAAAGTTAATTCAAATCACCCTGGGTTATCTCCACTGTGTTGGAAATGTGGAAGAAAGGATAGCACATTCTACCATATTTGGTGGTCCTGTACTGAGGCCACGAAGTACTGGAAAAGGATTAAAAAATGGCTAAAAGAGGTTACCGGGGCAAACATGGAATGGAGACCCGAGAACCTTCTACTAAGCATTAAACCAGAAAACATAAGCAGTTCAATATGGCATTTGAGCCTACATATAATTGTGGCCGCAAGAATAACTTATGCACAATTTTGGAAATCCACTACCATACCGTCGGAAGATGCTATAATTAAAAAGATCTATGAATGTGCAGAAATGGACAGAATGACGGGTTGGCTGAGGGACAAAGGAGAAACAGAACATTACCTTAGCTGGAACTTGTGGTATATGTGGGCGACAAGGAGAACAGCAGGGACTTAAAATGGGGAAAGTTAAAAGTGAACATGGGTATTGTAATAGATCCCTGAATTTTGTAATGAGAAGATGTGGCTTAGAGACCTAACAATGAGGAAGGAAAGAAAAAAGTTGGGCTGTGAATGACTGTCACCGCGGGGGGGGGGGGGGAGTTGTATGTTTAAAATTGTATTTGTATCTGTATGTTTTACTCTTAAAAAAATGTATAACTAATAAAGATTACTTTAAAAAAAAAGTTAATTCAAATCACAACGGCGAGACTTTACGGCATTTTTATTTTTAATTCTCCATCTTTTTATCAAAACACTCAAGTCAGTAAAAGCTTTTTACCTGCGGATGTCGTGGCAGTCAGGAAGGGATAGAAAAGATTTCGGTGTGCGTCTGTTTGTGTGTGTGTGTTTGGGTATGTGTTTGTGTGTGTTAAGGAATTGATTTTTATTTTTATTAACTAAAAGCCCAGCTCTGTGTCTTTTTTTTTTTCTTTTTCCGCCTGGCGAACACGTATTCAGGAAGAAACCAGCCAGAATCGGGAATGTTAATCCACAGACACTTACGGATAATAATAATAATTAAAACAAAAACAAAAACCACATAACAAAAGCTTCTGGCTTGTAGGCAGGAGAGAAGCTCCAGGGAAGGAATGGGAGGAAGGAGGCAGAGCGGCTAAAAGTATAAAAGAAATAAATCCAGCCCTTCCCGCAGGCAGATGCACCCCTAATTCTCTCTTTCCTGCAAGGAAGGGGGGGTGCTTTTCTAGCAGCTCATGCCCCCCCCATGCGATCCCCCCTGCCCTGTTTTTTTTCCCTTGGTCCCCGTGGAGGATAGTCATTTGCCACTTCCTCACAAGCCTAAGTCTGGTGACTAACCACAGCAACATTCCATCTTTTATCTTTACATGATCTGTTTTTTTTTCCGGCCTTCCCCACCCAAAATAAAAACCGCCTTTAACAGTGACAGTGATTCACTGACACCTTGGTCACTCCTTTTCCTTGGAAACAGAATATTCTCCCCCCACCCCACCCTCAAGTCTGGGAAGAAAAAAAGACAAAAACGTAATGATTTACCAGGAGGAGCCTCCTGGGAGGGGCCAGGGATTAAGAGTGAGGTTTTTGTGGTCTGGCTACACACACACACACACACACAACGTCTTGCAAACTGCAACGGGATGGTGGTGGTGGTGGGGAATTGTTGCACTACATTCTCCGGTTGGCAAAGAAAAGGGGAAAGGCAGTCCTCGCCAAACCGTCCAATTGGATTTTCTGTTTTGTTCCCCACCCCACCCCACCCCGCTCCCAATGGGTTGATTTCAAATCTTCAGCCAGAACATGTGGGGCAGAGATGAAAGGGGGAAAAAAAGACGGTGCAAAGAAAGAGTGCTAGGCCCACCAACTTTGGAAAAAGGCAACAATCCAGGTTTGCATTTTCCAGAAAAAAATTGATTGGGAGAGAGAGAGAGGGAAGGGTGTGTGTGTCTCCTTGTCTTGGCCTTCCAGTCCCCGAAGAGGGGGAAAAAATGGGTTGCAATCCTCGTTTTACAGCAAATATTGCTAAAAGTTGGAGGGAGGGAAGAAAGGAGGGAGGGAGGGATACAGAGACGGGGCGGGGGGGGGAGGAAGGAGAGAAAGAAGGAAGGGGAGAGAGGTAGGAAGGAGGGAGACGGGAGCGGGGAGACGAAGGAAGGAAAGAGAGGCAGGGAAGAAGAGAAGGAAGAAGAAATAGGAAGGAGGGAAAGAGAGATGGAGGGAGGAACATAGAAAGAAGAGAGGAAGGAAAAAGACCGGAGTGGGGAGATAGGAAAGAAAGGGAAGAAAGAAGAGAAGGGAAAAAGAAAAGAGGGAGGAGGGACGAACAAAGGAAGAGGAGAGGAAGAGGAGGAAAGAAAAAATGGGGAAGTGGAGACATAGGAATGAAAGGGAGGGAAGAAGAGAAGGAAAAAAGAAGGGATGAAGAAAGGAAAAGGAGAGAGAGAAGAAAGGGGGAAGGAAAAACACAGACAGGGGAGGGACTGGAGGAGAAGGAAGTAAAGAGGGAGGAAGAGAAGGATAAAAAAGCCAGGGGGAGGAAAGGGAAGGAAACGATAGCCCTCTTCCATTTAACGCCTTCTAAACTGGGACACTGGACATCAGATAGTGGCAGTGGGCAGCTTCTCAATCGATCTACCCAATGGATGGGTGGCGGGAGGATAGGATCCTGACCTAGAGCTCCTCAAACCCCGCCCCAACCACCCCCCCAAAATCTCCCTGCCCCTCTGCCCAGCCAATTCTTGTGTCTCCCCCGTCCCCCCTCCCGCCTCGTGCCATTATCGTAGCGAGATGCTCCAGTCTTCTCCGACGTTCACGGCGGGCTTGCGGATGGTTAGAACGGAGGTCTCGGCTTCGTGGGTGAAATCCAGGCGGGTCTCGCCAGCTCCTGGATAGTTAGAGGTGGGAAGGGGGGGAGGGGGAGAAGAGAGAGAGAGAATAAGAGTTGGAAGGGACCTTGGAGGTCTTCTAGTCTAACCCTCTGCTCAAGCAGGAGACCCTATAGTACCATTCCAGAAAAACGGTTGTCCAATCTAGAAGATTATAGACTAACAGAGTTGGAAGGGACCTTGGAGGTCTTTTAGTGCATCCCTCTGCTTAGGCAAGAAAGCCTACACCACTTCAGACAAATGGTTGCCCAAAATATAGAATAGAATATAGAACAGAATAGAATAGAGTAAAATATAGAATAGAATATACAATAGAATAGAATAGAAAATAGAATGAGTAAAATATAGAATAGAATATACAATAGAATAGAATAGAAAATAGAATAGGAGTAAAATATAGAATAGAATATACAATAGAATAGAAAATAGAATAGGAGTAAAATATAGAATAGAATGGAATAGAATAGAAAACAGAATTGGATCTTGGAGGTCTTCTAGTCCAACCCCCTGCTTAGGCAGGAAATCCTACACCACTTCAGACAAATGGTTATCCAACATCTTCTTAAAACCTTCCAGTGTTGGAGCATTCACAACTTCTGGAGGCAACTTCTGTTCCACTGATTAATCGTTCTAACTGTCAGGAAATTTCTCCTTAGTTCTAAGTTGCTTCTCTCCTTGATTAGTTTCCACCCATTGCTTCTTGTCCTCTACCCTCAGGTGCTTTGGAGAATAGCTTGACTCCCTCTTCTTTGGGGCAGCCCCTGAGATATTGGAACACTGCTATCATGTCTCTCCTAGTCCTTCTTTTCATTAAACTAGACATCCCCAGTTCCTGCAACCGTTCTTCATATGTTTTAGCCTCCAGTCCCCTAATCCTCTTTGTTGCTCTTCTCTGCACTCTTTCTAGAGTCTCCACATCTTTTCTACATCTCTTCTTGAAAACCTTCAGTGTTGGACAGTGGAAAACTGTTCTGCTGTTTAATTGTTCTGTCAAGAAATCCCTCCTTAATTCCAGATTGCTTCTCTCACTGATACATTTCCCTCCATTGCTTTTTCCCCTGGTGCTTTGGAGAAGAGGTGGAACCCCCATTTTCTTTGGGGCAGCCCCTCAAATATTGGAAGATTGCTATCTGGTCTTTCTCTTTGTAGGTCTCTAGACCTACCTGTTCTGGCCCCCCTTCTTCGCTCGTTCACAGACGACAGTCAGACAGACTTAAAAGGAAATAACTTTATCAGTCCTGGCTCACGCTGGCTGGGAGCCCAAAATAAACATAAATAAAGTCTCTGGCAAAAAGGTTACGCAGCAGAATGCAAAAACAAAGAGCTCTTACAGCAAATCACTTCTCCAAGTGTCTCTTTGAATCAGGGTTACAGAAAGCAAATCACTTATCCAAGTGCCTCTCACAAACAAACCACGACCGATGAACGACGAACCACGAATGAACGTTGACTTCTGCAACCAGGGCGTGGCACCATCAGTCCTTTTATCTCCAGAAGACGACACTAATGAGCAACAGCTGGAGCAATATTCCTGCATCCCGACTCAGCTCACAGCAAACGTCTGCTGAGTCACAACACCTACCTATGTCCCACAATCTCCAGGATTTCACAGGTAGGTTCACCCAACTGGCTAAACCTGGTTCCTGATTTCTAAGGTCACAAAATGATACACACACACACACAAACAACCCTAATCAAACAAGGTTTGCAACATGTGAAACTGCCCCAAAGCCAACTGACTTCAAAGCTCATTGTCCAGTCCCTTCTTAAAAGCCTCCAGTGTTGGAGCACCCACAACTTCTAGTGGCAAGCAGTTCCACTGGTTTCATTGTCCCCCACTGTCAGGAAATTCCTCCTTAGTTCTAGATTGATTCTCCAGCTTGATTGGCTTTTATCCAGGGAAAGGAAATCATTTGCTATTTCCACCCAAAAGGAAATAGGGAAGATGGTGCAAGCTTTGGTCGTCCCACCAACAACTCACCCTGTTGTTTGAGGAAGATGCCCCCCGGCTTGCCCGCTCCGAGGATCACCACCCGTTCGATCCAGGCCGGAGTTTCAAAGCTGCCCTTCGGATCTGCTGAGCTGAAATGAAATTGGGGGAATTCAGCCGGAAGAAAAGGCGGGTGCTGGATAATTAAGGTGAGGGAGAAAAGGAGAGAGGGGGAAAAAAAGAACTCGTAGACTGGGTACCTGGCCGTCAGCATGTTGCCAGAGAAATGGAAGAGGCGGTGTAGGTATTGTCTTTTTGTCTCAAAATTATACGTGTGCCCGTCGTCAATGAAAAGTTCCCCTTGGGCGGTTCCCTGGAGAGGTTGAGAAAAGTAGAAACCCAAATGATTAGACTCGGGATAGGCCAGTGACAATGAAGTTGTTCTGTTCTGTTGTTCTATTCAATTTATTTTCCTATTCTATTTTCTATTCCTATTCTATTTTCTATTCTATATTCTATTCTATATTCTATTCCTATCCTATCCTATCCTTATTCTATTCCATTCCATTCTAATTTCCTATTCCTATATTCTATTTCCAATTCCAATTCCTATTCTATCCTTATTCCATTCCATTCCAATTTCATATTGCTATATTCTATTCTATTCCTATTCTTATTCCTATTCTATCTTCTATTCCTATTCTATTTCCAATTCCTATTCCAATTCCTATTCTATCCTTATTCTATTCCATTCCATTCTAATTTCATATTCCTATATTCCTATATTCTATTCTATTCTTATTCCTATTCTATTTCCAATTCCTATTCTGTTTCCAATTCCTATTCCTATCCTATCCTTATTCTATTCCTGCAATTCATTGCATTTCTATTCTATTTTCTACATACCATATTCTATATTCTATTTTATTCTAATTTCATATTCCTATATCCCTATATTCTATTTTCTATTCCTATTCTTGTTCTTATTCCTATTCTATTTTCTATTCCTATTCTTGTTCTTATTCCTATTCTATTTTCTATTCCTATTCTATTTTCTATTCCTATTCTATTTTCTATTCCTATTCTATTTCCAATTCCTATTCCTATCCTTATTCTATTCCTGCAATTCATTGCATTTCTATTCTATTTTCTACATAGCATATTCTATATTCTATTCTCGTGAATTGGACTGAATCCCTGCTAGGGCCTGGCCAGGTCTTTGGTGGGGTCGTGTTATCACAACCCATCGTCATAATGCAGCCCTCCAAACCTGTCCATCCCCTCATCCCAACCTCACCTGAGGCCCCAATGCCACGTAAAGCGTGTATGGATCGTTCTGCATGCAGTCCGAAGAACGCCGAACCCGCTCCTTCCGAGCCACGATGCTGCCCCCACGCTGGTAGACGGGAATCTTGGGGAAAGAATAAAAGGTTAGAGTTCAAACTATTCTTCAAGGCACCCGAGGGTAGAACAAGAAGCAATGGGTGGAAACTAATCAAGGAGAGAAGCAACTTAGAACTGAGGAGAAATTTCCTGACGGTTAGAACAATCAATCAGTGGAACAGAAGTTGCCTCCAGAAGTTGTGAATGCCCCAACACTGGGAGTCTTGATGGAAGAAGATGCTGGATAGCCATTTGTCTGAAACGGTATAGGGTTTCTTGCCTAGGCAGGGGGTTGGACTAGAGGACCTCCAAGGTCCCTTCCAATGCTTTTATTCTGTTTTCCTTCCTTCCTTCTTTCCTTCCTTCCTTCCTTCCCTCCCTCCCTCCCTCCTTCCCCATCACTGGAGGCTTTTAAAAAAAAGATAGGACCACCATTTGTCTCAAATGGAATTGAGTTTCCTGCCTAGGCAGGGGGCTGGACTAGAAGACCTCCGAGGTCCCTTCCAACTCTGCTACTGTATTGTATTGTATTGTAAATCCTCGGTTTCAAGAGTCTTCACTTTCTGAAGTTAGGAGAGGAGCCCTTACAGAGCTCTGCATTGGGGGCTTTGAGGAAACCACAACCCGCCCTTCGGCTCTTTACGAGGCAGCCGGGCCTCATTTGACAAACAACCCCCCCCCCCCAAAAAAAAACCACAGACTTACACTGCTCATGGTGACCGGCAAATAAAACGTCTGTGGGGCGTGGAGTTTCTGGTGAGTGTGGACATCGTACCAAACCTGCCAAGGGAAAAATTGTTTGAGAGGATTTGGTGAGCAAAGGGATCGACGGAGAGGGGGAAAAAAAAATCAAAAACAAAACTTGGACAGGACTTTTTGTCTTCTTTGAAACCGGGCCAAGCCACAGGCGTTTGTAAAACTGTGCTTCCTTTGAAGAGGCCAAAAAGGACAATTCTGGAGACGTGACAAAACTCTTCTCTTCCGACAGCTTGTTTTCATAAGATAAACTTGTGGTTTGTAACGTTTTGTGCTTAGGGGCTAAAAAAAAACGGTTTATTCCGAGATGATGCAATTGCTCTAAACTTCCTTTTGGAGGAAAGTTCTTCTCAAAAAAGGTAAAAAATGTACCTTTTACCTGAATCTGGAAATCGATGGATGATTGGTGGGATTATACAGAATTGAAAAGAGTGATATATAAATATAAACAGTTGGTAAATTCTTTTATACTGTAAAAATATTCAGAATGGGATAAGTGATTATATAAAGGTACATTGTTATTAAACAGACAATCAAGAATGTAAGGGAATTTAGGCTTATTGAAAAGAAAGAAATATTATATAAATCTAATAAACCTAAACCTATTAATCATAATTGAATATACGTTGTAAAATGAAAGGGAGGCATCTAGTTATATTAGACGGAAAATCTGTGATTGTATATGCAATTGAGAATATGGATGCAAAAATACTTGTAACCAAATGACATGCTGTATGTGATGGATGAGAATTTTTTTAATGTTTAAAAATAAAAATAAACGCAAAAAAAAAAGGTAAAAAATAAAGGTTCCCCTCGCACATGCGTGCTAGTCGTTCCCGACTCTAGGGGGCGGTACTCATCTCCGTTTCAAAGCCCAAGAGCCAGCGCTGTCCGAAGACGTCTCCGTGGTCATGTGGCCGGCATGATTCAACGCCAAAGGCACACGGAATGCTGTTCTCTTCCCACCAAAGTGGTTCCAATTTTTCTACTTGCATTTTTAACCTGCTTTCGAACTGCTAGGTTGGCAGAAGCTGGGACGAGTCACGGGAGCTCACTCTGTTACGCGGCGCTAGGGATTCGAACCGCCGATCTTTCGGATCGACAAGCTCAGCATCTTAGCCACTGAGCCACAGCATCCCTTTCTTCACAATAGAGATATGCATATAATACTTTTCTTTTGAAGGGAATTCTTTTTCCCCAGACAAATGTAACAGCAGGAGAGAGAGAGAGAGAGAGAGCAATTCTGGTGTAGTGATTAAAGTGCTGGCGTATGAACTAGGAGTTGGTGAGTTCTAGTCTCGTTTTAGGCATGGAAACAGCTGGGTGTTTGGGGGCCAATCATCAGGAGAAAATGAGTTCCAGTCAGGATTTATTAGCAAGGTGGTGATCTGAAGCTGAAAACGGGGTTCTCCGATTTATTGTGGTAATTATTGATATAAAAGAGTTTGATCTAAGGATTCAGGCACCAGGAGACAGTGAATTCTAGTTCTGCCTTAGATATGAAAGCCAGCTGGGTGATTCTCGGCCAATCACCAGGCGACAGTGTGTTCTAGTTATGCCTCAAGCAGGAAAACAGCTAGGTGACTTTGAGCTAATCACCAGGAGGTGGTGAGTTCTAGTCCCATCTTAATCATGAAGATGGCTGAGTGCTTTTGGGCCAATTATCAGGAGCAAGTGAGTTCTAGTCCCATCTTAGGCATGAAAACGGCTGGGCCAATCACCAGGAGATGGTGAGTTATAGTCCCATCTTAATCATGAAAATTGCTGAGTGCTTTTGGGCCAATTATCAGGAGCAAGTGAGATCTAGTCCCATCTTAGGCATGAAAACGGCTGGGTGCTTTTGGGCCAATTATCAGGAGCAAGTGAGTTCTAGTCCCGTCTTAGGCATGAAAACGGCTGGGTGCTTTTGAGCCAATCACCATAGACATCACCATATAGAGCCGAGGTGGCGCAGTGGTTAAATGCAGCACTGCAGGCTACTTCAGCTGACTGCAGTTCTGCAGTTCGGCTGTTCAAATCTCACCGGCTCAAGGTTGACTCAGCCTTCCATCCTTCCGAGGTGGGTAAAATGAGGACCCGGATTGTTGTTGGGGGCGATATGCTGACTCTGTAAACCGCTTAGAGAGGTCTGAAAGCCCTATGAAGCGGTATATAAGTCGAACTGCTATTGCTATTGCTACCAGGAGAAAGTGAGTTCTAGTCCTGACTTAGGTATGAAAGGCAACTGGGTGACTTTGAGCCAATTGCCAGGAGATGGTGAGTTCTAGTCCCACCTTAGGCCGGAAAACTGTTGGGTGACTTTGGGCCAATCACTAGGAGGCAGTGAATTCTAGCCCCACCTTAGGCACGAAAGCCAACTGGATGGCTTTGGTCACTCCCTCAGCCCAGTCTACCTCACAGGGTCGTTGTTGTTGTGGGGAAAACAGGAGGAGAAAGGAGGAGCCTTAGGCATGTTCACTGATTTGAGTTACTTAAAAAATAATGAATGGATAACCATCTAATAAGTTAATCGCTCAATCCAAAGTCAACAATCATACTTACTTCCCCTTTGCCAGGTAAATACACCTGTACACCGCGAGCTCCTTGTGCAGTTACTGGATGAACCAACAGTGCATCGCCTGTAAGAAAGGTAGTCAATGAGATCTAGAAACTTGAACAAATTGCTTACCGCATTTCAAAAACTGTTCATATTCTAGCATCGTCATCCCTTCTCTTCCTCGAAGGAGGAACCAAATTGCTTCTTGTCATTATTTCCAGTCAGTCCTCGACTTAGGACCGTGATTGGGGACAGAATTACGGTTCTCGAGTTGTGGCGGTCATTAAGTTGGTCAGCATGGGACCCTGCTCGATGTTACGAACTTTTTTTCGTGACAGACATGAAAACAAACATCATAGTTGTTCAATAAATCCATGATGGCCAACAGGTGGTGGTGGTTGGGTTTCTTTTTGCTGGAAATCGTAAATGTTTCTTTCCGGTTACAAAAAGAACGAGAATCGTGGTCATGTGACTGTGGGAAGCTCCAAATGGGGTCAGGAAGTAGAATTTCATCTTTGCCCTTCCTGGTTCTCTCTCTCTCTCTCTCTCCCTCCCTCCCTCTTTCTCTCATGTCTCTCACTTTCTCTTTCCTTCGCTCATCTTTTTTCTTTCTTTCTCTCTCCCTCCCTCTCTCTTTCTCTCATCTCTCTTTCTTTCTTTTTTCTCTCTCTTTTTCTTTCTCTCTCTCTCATTCTTTCTCTCTCCCTCCTCCCCCTCTTTCTTTCTCTCATCTCTCTCTCTTTCTATCTCTTTCTCTTTCTTTCTTTCTCTCTCTATATCTCATTCTTTTTCTCTCCCTCCCCCCCTCTCTCTCATCTTTCTCTTTCTCTCTCATCTCTCTTTCTTTCTATCTCTCATTCTTTCTCTGTCTCCATCCCTCTCTTTCTCTCATCTCTCTCTCTTTCTTTCTCTCATCTCTCTCGCTTTTTTTCTCCTTTTCTTTCTTTCTCTTTCTCTCATTCTTTCTCTCTCTCCCTCCCTCCTCCCTCTCTCTTTCTCTCATCACTCTCTTTCTATCTCTTTCTTTCTCTCTCTTTCTATCTCTCCTTTCTCTCTCTCCCTCCTTCCCCCTCTCATCTCTCATCTCTCTCTTTCTATCTTTCTTTCTCTCTCTATCTCTCATTCTTTCTCTCCCTCCCTCCCCCTCTCTCTCATCTTTCTTTCTCTCTCATCTCTCTTTCTTTCTATCTCTCATTCTTTCTCTCTCTCCCTCTCTTTCTCTCATCTCTCTCTTTTTCTCTTTCTTTCTCTCATCTCTCTCGCTTTCTTTCCTCTCTTTCTTCCTTTCTCTTTCTCTCATTCTTTCTCTCTCCCTCCCTCCTCCCCCTCTCTCTTTCTCTTTCTTTCTCTCATCTCTCTCACTTTCTTTCTCTCTTTTTCTTTCTTTCTCTTCTCTCATTCTTTCTCTCTCTCCCTCCCTCCTCCCCCTCTCTCTTTCTCTCATCTCTCTCTCTTTCTCTCTCATCTCTCTCTTTCTATCTCTTTCTTTCTTTCTTTCTCTCTTTCTATCTCTCATTGTTTCTCTCTCTCCCCCTCCCTCCCTCCCCCTCTCTTTCTCTCTCATCTCTCATATCTCTCTCTCTCTCTCTCCCTCTCTCTCTCTCTCTCTCTCACACACACACACACACAGGAAAAACTCACCAAGCAGATACTCATCATCAATGGGGTACAAAACAGGGTCCTGGGGATATTCGACCCAGAGTGGTCTGTCAAGAGGGCAAAAAGCAAGAATTAACATAATCGAAATAAGAAAACGTCACACAACACCATGGCTAGGCTGAGAAATGATGCTAAACGATCATTAAGGCTGTGTAAAGATGGTCTGTCATCATCTCTGAGTTCAGAAAACACAATTTACGACAAGAGACCAGTATATCTCACGTTACATCGTCACTTAGAGCAAGATTTTTTTATCAACCTTGCCCGGTTTAAGGTTGGGTGGATGTCAACTCCCAGAATCCCCCAGTCTGCATGCTTTAAGAAGGGTAGATTTCCACTTCCAGAATCCCCCAGTCTGCATAGTTTAAGATGGGCGGACTTCCAGAATCCCCCAGTCTGCATGCTTTAAGATGGGCAGACTTCAATTCCCAGAATCCCCCAGTCTGCATAGTTTAAGATGGGCGGACTTCCAGAATCCCCCAGTCTGCATGCTTTAAGATGGCTGGACTTCAATTCCCAGAATCCCCCAGTCTGCATGCTTTAAGATGGCTGGACTTCAATTCCCAGAATCCCCCAGTCTGCATGCTTTAAGATGGGCGGACTTCCACTCCCAGAATCTCCCAGCCATCATGCTTTAAGATGGGTGGACTTCAACTCCCAGAATCCCCCAGTCTGCATGCTTTAAGATGGGTGGATTTCCACTCCCAGAATCCCTCAGTCTGCATGCTTTAAGATGGGTGGATTTCCACTCCCAGAATCTCCCAGTCTGCATGCTTTAAGATGGGTGGACTTCAACTCCCAGAATTCCCTAGCTAAAATGGCTCAATGCAAAATATGGAACTCAACTCACCTCATGACTGGCAGGCCAGTCCGGTAAGACTGATAGAAGAGAGTATACCAGAAGGGAAGCAGAGCGTAACGCTCCCGGATGGCCTCCCGGATCAGCGCTTTGTTCTCGTCGCCGAAAAGCCAGGGCTCGCGGCGCGTGGTGTCCACGTGCGCGTGGGCTCGGAAGAAAGGCTGATAGGCTCCGGCCTGGTACCAACGCACAAGCAACTCCGGCTCCGGGTTTTTGAAGAAGCCACCCACGTCGGCTAAGCACAGTGGAAAGTTTGCCATTATAAATGCGAATGGTCGCTAAACGAGTGGGCGTAGGTGAAGGACAGCCGCTAGTCTGCTTACCTCCGCAGAAGGAGATGCCCACTAAAGCCAGGCTCAGGCACATGGGGATGGAGATCTTTAGGTGGTCCCACTCGGCTGCGTTGTCCCCGGTCCACACAGCTCCTGCGAAGGACGACAACCACAAACAGTTAACGACAACTAACAACTGCCGTTTCGGAGGAAAAAAATGTGAGAATGTACTCAACGCCTCTGCCACTTCCTAGCGTCCCTACAAGCTTGTGGCCTGCAAGTAGAGCTGGCAGTTGATTCGGGCAGTGAGGAGGGTTGGGGAGGAACCTGGGCCAGTCCTGGAGTCTGGGGAAGGCTTGGATGAGGGCTCTATGTCAGAGGTAGATGGGGGGCCAGGGCCACCTGACAATTATCAGCTGCCTTCGGAGTCAGACATCAATGAGGCAGAAGAACAGCTGGAGCCTGTTCCCAGTGTGCGCATGCGCAGAGTTGCTAGACGAAGGGAAGAGCTAAAGAACAGGGGTCGACTTGGGAGTAAAGCCACAGGCGGGCGGTGAATGATAATAAATTATATACATGGAGGATTAGAAAATGTTGGTATTCAATATTATGGATGTTTAGCTAAAACAGGATATGAGGATTTAATGTTAATGGAGGATTTTATAAAGAAGTAAATGAAATGCCAGCATGTGGTTATGTATTAAATCTTGGTATATTTTATGATTAAGGACGTTTAAATAATTATCGTCAAATAAAAGTGGAGGTATCATGATGGTAATATAATAAATATCTGAGTTAAGATATTAGAGTTAATGTGAATTATATTTGATGACGGTGGAAGAGAGGCACGAAAGCCTTTTGTAACCAACTGATAGACTTTCTACAGTATGTAAAGAAGGAGGATTTGTATGTTTGTTTTGAAAATAATTTTTTTATATATAAAAAAAAATAGAACAGCTGGAGCCTGTTCCCAGTGTGCGCATGCACAGAGCTGCCAGAGGAAGGGAAGAGCTAAAGAACAGGGGTCGACTTGGGAGGAAGGCCACAGGTGGACGGTGAATGGCCCCTCCCAGAGGAAGTAAAAGAGGAGCGAAAGGGGAGTGGAGTTTGCAGGAGATTATTATTTTGCTTAATTAGTTCGTGACTTTCCGAGACTCCTGGCCAAGTTCTGCAGAGATCGGCCTGGCAGCTCTCCAAGCCAGATAAGGTCTGTGACCGTAAATCCTCCCTCGAAAGACTTTGCTGGATATGAATGAGCAGAATTCACCGTCAATCAATAAAAGGGTTTTTTGCCGGGACAAGGAGTTTGCTTCAGGCTCTCGGGAAGCTTCAGTCAGAACACTTGGGGGCTTGAAGATCTGTTCCCCCCTCCAAATCTTTGGAAGGAGTTTCTCTCTCCCAGTCTTGGAAGATTCTCCTACCCAACTACTCCATCGCTCATCTTTACTAACCGTAACGTTGCGAACCGGCGAAGAAACTTCGGGTCAAGACGAAGGGCCGCTCCAGGCCGCCGGACCGCTGAACCTGTCCCTCTGCAGTGGCCATTTGCTGCCAGGAGGAGGGGAGAAGAGATGGTTATTCAAGGCGTTGAAGCTTGGATCGAAAGCCTACCCAACGGCCTAAGAATTACAGGAGTCCTCGGCTTACGGCCACAGGTAAAGGTAAAGGTTCTCCTCGCACATGCGTGCTAGTCGTTCCCGACTCTAGGGGGCGGTGCTCATCTCCGTTTCAAAGCTGAAGAGCCAGCGCTGTCCGAAGACGTCTCCGTGGTCATGTGGCTGGCACGACTCAACGCCAAAGGCGCACGGAACGCTGCTCCCTTCCCACCAAAGGCGGTTCCTATTTTTTCTACTTGTATTTTTCGAACTGCTAGGTTGGCAGAAGCTGGGACAAGTAATTGGGAGCTCAGTCCGTTATGTAGCGCTCGGGATTCGAACTGCCCACTGTTCTGATCGACAAGGTCAGCGTCTTAGCCCCTGAGCCACCAGAGCCACAAGGGAGCCCCAAACCTCTGTTGTTAAACCAGACGTTGGTTAAGCGAGTCTGGCTCCGTTTTACAGCCGTTCCTGCCAGGGTGCCAGGCCTGCAATATTATTCCTTTTAGAATTTTGGCCTGTCACACTTTCTCTTATTTCATTATGCTGTTTCTTTAGTATAGTTGATGGGAGGGGGGAATAGACAGGAGTAGGATTGTGGAATGTATTGTTGTCATTCTTTATTAGAAGACCAAGGTCATCTTTTGTCTCCGCACTTTTACACCTGACAGGAAGCAGCTGGGAGGAGACGCCAGTGTGGAAGAATTTGTGGGTATGGGGACAAGATCATGAACTTTTAACTGGGTGGGATTCTGATATAATTTTTAGAATTGAGATTAACGCAGATGTGCTAAGACGTCTGATTTATTAAATTGGAACTTTAAGGATCGTTTTGCCTTGGACTCTGATTTAATTCTACATGATACTTGGAACTCTTGACACATGGTTCGTGAAGGGGATCCCTGCAGTTGAGAAGTTGGCAGTCTGGTAGTTGTGACTCTGACTCCCCCCCCCGCCCCCCACCATGGATTTTGCTTGACAAAAGGGGAATCTTTGAGACACAGCGACCGTCGTAAGTATGAACCGGTTGCCCTGTGTCTGAATTCAGATCATGTGACTATGCCGAAGCTAGAAAGTTCGTTAAGTGTGAAAAACGGTCATTCAGTCGCGTTTTTCAGGGCCGTTGTAACTTTGAAACGGTCGCTAAATGAGCTGTCGTAAGTCCAGGACTACCTGTAAACCCAAAAGACTATGGATCCAACAACTACATCCCAACCTGAGTAGGTAGATTGGGACTAAAAAACCAGGCACCACTTAAGTCTTCGACTAGAAGGTCTCCAGCTATGTTAATTAACTCCCGGGTAATTTGAAGGTGTGTAGACTTCAACTCCCAGAATTCCCCCAGCCAGCGTGCTGGCTGGGGGCATTATGGGAGTTGAAGTCCACCCGTGCTTGAGTTGTCGACGGTAGGAAACCACTGAGCTAGAGAAAATCCGGCAACTGGATTTTTCAAGCTGGAAGGTGATTCCCCTCTTCTGCCTCATGAATTGGATGTGGAGACCCTTCTTGGTATGCCCATCTTCTCATTGCCTTGGTCAGGGGGGTCTTCTTTCCCTCCGTCAAGCCCCTCCTCATTTAACGCCTCCCCAAAGCCAAACTCGGTGACGGGAGGGCACTCACCACGTAGAAGCCGTACAGGTTGTGGACATCGCGGTGCTCCCAGCCCCCTTGGTGGACGGCGTCCTTGTGCATGGTGACCTCGGGACCGTTGAAGACCGAAGGCTCGTTCATATCGTTCCAGGTGTAGAGGTTCTCCATGGAGCCCTGGGGTCAAAGGAGAAGCGTGTGACAGGGAGACGCCGCAGAGCAATAGAAACGTCTTTGTCAATCCTGCAATTATATTCCTTTTAGAATCTTGGCCTGCCACACTTTCTCTTATTTCATTATGCTGTTCCATTAGTAGTTGATGGGAGGGGGGAATAGACAGGAGTAGGATTGTGGAATGTATTGTTGTCATTCTTTACTAGAAGTCAAGGTCGTCTTTTGTCTCTGCACTTTTACACCTGACCGGGAGCAGCTGGGTGGAGACGCCAGCGTGGAAGAAGAAGATTGGACCATGTGATGATTTGTGGGTGTGGGGACAAGATCATGAACTTTTAACTGGGTGGGATTCTGATGTCATTTCCAGAATTGGGATTAACACAGATGTGCTAAGATGTCTGCTTTATGGTTCACCGACAAAAGGGCGCCCGACAGAAGCGCACCCGACTAAACCACGGTGACAAAACCGCGAGTTCTAAACCGCGCTGACGAATGAGCGCTGAAGCGCCGACAACACCGCGCCGACAGAAGCGCGCTCTAAACCTAACCCTAACCTTAACTTAAATAGCTGTTGTCCGCGCGTTGATGACGTCGCGGTTTTAGCATCGTGGTTTTGTCGGCGAGCTTTTGTTAAATTGGAACTTTAAGGATCGTTTTGCCTTGGACTCTGATTTAATTCTACATGATACTTGGAATGCTGACAGTCTTGTTGTGGCCTGCCAGATTTGGACAGTGAGGAGGGTTAGGGAGGAACCTGGGCCAGTCCTGGGGTCTGGGGAAGGCTCTGATGAGGCCTCTGTGTCAGAGGCAGAGAGGGGGCCAGGGCCGTATGCCAGTTATCAGCTGCTTTGAGAATCAGACATCAGTGAGGCAGAAGAACAGCTGGAGCCTGTTCCCAGTGTGCGCATACACAGAGCTGCCAGACACAAAGGAAACAGCTAAAGAACAGGGGTTGACTTGGGAGTAAAGCCACAGGTGGACGGTGAATGGCCCCTCCCAGAGGGAATAAAAAAGGAGCTGAAGGGGAGTGGAGTTTGCAGGAGACCATCAGTTCCCTTATTATTGTGAAGATTTCCTTTTACAGGGTTGGGACTAGAAGCTCCTGGCCTGGCAACTCTCCAAGACTGATAAGGTCTGTTGTTGCAATTAAAACCATGAAAGACGAATTGCCGAGCCTTTTTCTGGATGTGAATGCCAGGAATTCACATTAACCAAACAAAAAGGGATTTTTTTGTTTTTTTTGCGGGACAAGGAATCTGTTTCGGGATTCAGTGAAGCCCTGGATCAGAAGAGATCTGAATAAACCAGGAACCCCCACCCCCCTTACCTCGTATTGGTCGTAAGGAAACATGCTGGACCACCAGGAACGCATCTGGGGGTTGGTGAAATCCGGATAGCCCGCTGAACCTGAGCAAAAGGAGACGGAGAGAGAGGACTTGACGGTGACAGAATGGAATGATGAATATTACTACTTTCTGGGCAAGAGCCGAGGTGGCGCAGTGGTTAGGGTGCAGTACTGCAGGCCACTTCAGCTGACTGTTATCTGCAGTTCAGCGGTTCAAATCTCACCGGCTCAAGGTTGACTCAGCCTTCCATCGTTCTGAGGTGAGTGAAATGAGGACCCAGACTGTGGGGGCGATATGCTGACTCTGTAAACCGCTTAGAGAGGGCTGAAAGCCCTATAAAGCGGTATATAAGTCTAACTGCTATTGCTATTGCTATGACTCAATGCCAAAGGCGCACGGAACGCTCTTCCCTTCCCACCAAAGGTGGCTCCTATTTTTCTACTTGCATTTTTTACCTGCTTTCGAACTGTTAAGTTGGCAGAAGCTGGGACAAGTCATGGGAGCTCAGTCCGTTACGCCGCGCTGGGGATTCGAACCGCCAAACTGCCGACCTTTCAGATCGACAAGCTCGGCGTCTTCGCCCCCGAGCCACCACGTCCCTATTCATTAACCTAGACAGACTCAATTCCTGCAACAGTTCTTTGTATAATTTAGCCTTCTAATCCTCTTTGTCAACTCTTCTCTGCACTCTTTCCAGAATCTCAACACCTGGATTCATCCTAGAGTTTTTTTACTCACCTGGCCAGCACCAGCCTTCATAGTCATTCCCATCCTTGGTCTTGACGTAAAGGTCCCGGGAGCGAATTTCATTGTGGATTCGGTAGCTGCTGTCGACTTTGATGTGCGGGTCAACAATGCTCACCATCTGGGGTGGAGGGCGAATAACACGGATTGGGGTGATGGACTTAAGTGGTAGCATTAATACATCCTTCTAGTTGAATGTACCCCATGAATAGATAACTGCTCCCACTTCACCCAAATCTTATTTTTTTTTAGTTTAGGTTCTAGATGGTGGCCATGCCAGGACTATCCAAATTGTGGGGCGAGGAGGAAGAGAATTGTGGGGGCCGTGGTGCTCTCTGAGCTTGGTGGTTTTCTTGCAGGCGTTCCATGGCCCAACTAGGGAACATCATCAGTGCTAGAAGGGAGAGGGGATTCTGGAGTGGAGGAGGAGGATGGGAAGAGGAGGACTAGGAGAGCAAGAAGGACCCCCGAGACATTCTTCTTCCCCTCCTCCTCCTCTTCCCAACCCCCCATCTAGCACTGATGATGTTACCTAGTTGGGTCATGAAACGTCTGCAAGAAAACCACCAAGCTCAGAGAGCATCAAGGACCCCCCAATTCTCCTCCTCCTCTTCTTCCTCCTCTATTTTGCAAATCCTACTCCCTTCTAGAACTGATTTTGTTCCCTAGTTGGGTCATGAAACGTCTGCAAGAAAACCACCAAGCTCAGAGAGCATCAAGGACCCAACAATTCTCCCCTTCCTCCTTCTCCCTTCTAGCACTGATGATGTTACCTAGTTGGGTCAAGAAACGTCTGCAAGAAAACCACCAAGCTCAGAGAGCACCTAAGAACCCCAGAATTGTCATCTTCTTCTCCTCCCCCTCCTCCTTCTTTTCCTCCTCCTTCTTTTCCTTCTCCTCCTTTTCCTTCTCCTTCTAATACACCCCAAAGTTTGTACCCCAAATTTAGCAATTTGTAAATTACAAATGTAATTTAGTTGGGTCGTGAAATCTCTGCAAGAAAACCACAAGCTCAGAGAGCACCGAGGACCCCACAATTCTCTTCCTCCTCCTCCTCCTCCTAACACTGATGATGTTACCTAGTTGGGTCATGAGACGTCTGCAGGAAAACCACCCAGCTCAGAGAGTACTAGGGACGCCACAGTCAAATCCCCCACTGTCTCTTCTACTCGCACCCAAATCGCAGGCCAACAAGGAGGGGTGGGAGGGTTCAGAAGTTCCCCACACCCCAGGAAGATTTGACGGTTGGTGGCTCGGTCTTTCTTACCTTCCTCCTCTTGGCTGCCAGCCGCTGAAGCATCTCCCGGGGGTTGGCGAACTTGTTGGGGTCCCAGGTGAAGTAGCGCTTGCCATCGGTGTGTTCGATGTCCAGCCAGATGACGTCGTAGGGGATGTCGTGCTCGTCAAAGCCGTTGTCCACAGCGTTCACATCCTCCTCGTCGTTGTAGTTCCAGCGACTCTGGTGATAGGACAGGGCGAAGAGCGGAGGCAGAGCCTGGGTGCCTGAGGAAGGGGAAACACACCGAAGGTCTCTGGGACTGCCACCGTGTTCATACGGAGGGAAGGCATCGCCTGGTCCAGGAAGCCCTCGACTTGCAACGGTTCATTTAGCGACCGTCCGGATTTACTGTCCTGACCGGGGCTTCCCGAGAGCCTGAAGCCAACTCCTTGTCCCGACAAAATCCCCTTTGATTAATTGACTGTGAATTCTGCTCCTTCACCTCCAGCAAAGATTTTCGAGGGAGGATTTACAGTCACAGACCTTATCAGGCTTGGAGAGCTGCCAGGCCGATCTCTGCAAAACTTGGCCAGGAGTCTTGGAGGGTCACGAACCAATTAAATGAACTAATGGTCTCCTGCAAACTCCACTCCCCTTTTGCTCCTCTTTTCTTTCCTCTGGGAGGGGCCATTCATCGTCCACCTGTGACCTTACTCCCAAATCGACCCCCGTTCTTTAGCTCTTCCCTTCATCTGGCAGCTCTGAGCATATGTCTTAGCCTCCAGTCCCCTAAATCATCCTTGTTGCTCTTCTCTGCACTCTTTCTAGAGTCTCCACATCTTTTCTACATCGTGGCGACCAAAACTGAGTGCAGTATCCCAAGTGTGGCCTTACCAAGGCCTTATAAAGTGGCGTTAACCCTTCTTCTTCTTGTTTATGCTCGAAATTGCCCCGATTCCCACCAGCTCACCTGTGAGGGATGCGTACTGCTTGAAAATATCCGTGGGCGAAGGTCCCAGCAGAAGGAAGACGTCGATGATCCCGCTCTCCGACATCCAGCGGACATCAGTCTGGGGCGTTTCTCCTCCGCCTTGTATATAATCGAGCATCTTCCCGAACATGGTCTGCAAGAAAAAATGGGCAGGGAACACATGGATTTAAGCGTTTCTCAACCTTAGCCATTTGGAGACGTCTGGACTTCAACTCCCAGAATTCCCCAGCCATCTAGGTTACTGTAAATCAGAGGTTTGTTAATTGGCAACATTAAGACTTGTTTTTTTTTTAACTTTTGACAGGCAGAGGGTGGCTCATCTCTTAGATCGTTTCTGCCCAGTTTGCATTTGATGTTCTGATTTTTTTTTTTTTAATCTTTCGTTACATCTTGAGACGTTCTGATTTTTTACTGCCAATGTGTAGGACTGAGCATTTGTTAGCAGAGGTTTGAGGTTGCCAATTGTTTGACCATCCAAGATACATAATCCGGGTTGTTTTGTAGAGTAGTAGAATTTCCCTGTGGTGTTAAAACAGTTTTACATCGTCGGCAAAGTGGACGCGGCTGTGGATCTCTTCCACCGGATCTCTTCCACCGTGATCACAAAGGTCGTTTATGTAAAGTAGAAAAGAACATTGGTCCTAGAACGCTGCCTTGGGTAAAACCGCGGTTAACTGGTGCCGGGTTAGTTATAGAGTTGCCAATTTTGACTACTTGTTGCTTCTTTGATAGGAATGAAAATAAAACACTCCCAGAATTCCCCAGCCAGCTAGGTTACTGTGAATCAGGGGTTTTAAAATTTGGAAATTTAAAGACTTTTGGACTTCAACTCCCAGAATTCCCCAGCCAGCTTGTTGTTGATGTTGTTAGTTGCGAAGTCTTGTCCGACGCATCGTGACCCCATGGGCCACGTTCCTCCAGGCCTTCTTGTCCTCTCCCATCCCCTGGATTCTCAGGCCGACTGCTTCAGTGACTCCAGCCAGCCCCCTCCTTCTCTGTCGTCCCCTTCTTCTTCTTTTGCCCTCCATCGTTCCCAGCATGAGGCTCTTCTCCAGGGAGTCTTTCTTTCTTCTCATCGGGTGGCCAAAGTCTTTGAGTTTCCTCTTCAGGATCTCGCCTTCTAAAGAGCAGCCAGGGTTGATCTCCTCTAGGACTGACTGGTTGGATGGCCTTGCAGTCCAAGGGACTCGCAGGAGATAGATAGATAGATAGATAGATAGATAGATAGATAGATAGATAGATAGATAGATAGATAGATAGATAGATAGATAGATAGATAGATAGATAGATAGATAGATAGATAGATAGATAGATATAGAGGATAGATAGATAGATAGATAGATAGATAGATAGATAGATAGATAGATAGATAGATAGATAGATAGATAGATAGATAGATAGATAGATAGATAATTATATAGGTAGGTAAATAGGTAAGTTGATAGATAGGTAGGCAATCAGTCAGACAGATAGATAGAAGAAGTCCCCTTCTTCTTCTTTTGCCCTCCATCGTTCCCAGCATGAGGCTCTTCTCCAGGGAGTCCTTCTTCCTTCTCATCAGGTGGCCAAAGTCTTTGAGTTTCCTCTTCAGGATCTGGCCTTCTAAAGAGCAGTCAGGGTTTAATCTCCTCTAGGACTGACCGGTTGGATGGCCTTGCAGTCCAAGGGACTCAATGCAGGAGTCTTCTCCAGCACCAGAGTTCAAAGGCCTCCATTCTTTAGCGCTCAGCCTTCCTTATGGTCAACTAAGAAATAAGTAATGCCGCTAGCTAGATTACTGTAAATCAGAGGTTTCCAAACTTGGCAATTTTAAGACTTTTGGACTTCAACTCCCAGAATTCCCCAGCCAGCCAGCTAGCCAGGAGTTGAAGTCCACAAGTCTTAAAAGTTGCCAACTTTGGAGACCCCTGAGGTAAATAACTAGACAAATTCTCCTAAAAGGAAGGCCTCAACTTACAAACATTTGTTCAGGGACATTTTAATGTGCCAAAAACACTGAAAAAAGTGACTTATGACCGTTTTTCACCCTTATGACTATTCCAGCATTCCCATGGTCAGACACTTGGAGACCGATTCGCACTTATGACGGTCACAGCGACTCACATTCATGGGATCCCATTTCTGCAACCATCTTTTGACGAGCAAAAGTTAAGGGGGAAAGTCAGATTCGCTTTACGACCATGTGGCTAACTTAAAAAAACTGTGGTGTTAAGAAAGGTCGTAAAATGGGACAAAATTCATTCAACAAAGGCCTCGCTTAGCTGCAAACATTTTCGGCTCACTTGCCGTCCTTAGGACGAGGGCTACCTGTGTAAAGCAGCAGCAAAGTTCACACCACTTACCTTGCCAGCTGTGTTGGAGGTGATGTCCACCCAGGTCTCGGCTGCGTTGAGCCAAAATATGCCGAGGGTCCGTTGGGCGCTGTGAGCTAACAACACCGGGACCGATCCGTAGAGAGCCATCGGGTTGTAGAGTTCGTATTGGAAGACATCCAAGTTATAGAGACGAAATGGATCTCCTCCCCTACCGAGATATGAGATCGTTAGAGCAAGGAACAACATTGCCTAAAGGGTTTATATTTAGGCTAGACTAGACTAGAGTAAGAATAGAATGAGAATGAAAGAAAGAGTAGAATAGAAATAGAATAGAAAAAGAAAAAGAAATGAATAGAATAAAAGAGAGTAAAAGAGAATAGAAATAAAAAGAGAATAGAATAGAATATGGTATGGAATGTAATAGAATTTGGAATGGAATTGAATAAAATAGAAATAGAATAGAGTATGGTATGGAATGGAATGGAATAGAAATAGAATAGAATAAAATAAACTACAGAATAGAATAGAGTTTGGAATGGAAGTGAATAGAATAGAAATAGAATAGAGTATGGTATGGGATAGCATAGGATAGGATAGGATAGGATAGAATAGAGTATGGAATGGAATAGAATAGAATAAACTACAGAATAGAATAGAATATGGAATAGAATATGGAATAGAATATGGAATAGAAATAGAATAGAAATAGAATAGAAATAGAATAGAAATAGAATAGAAATAGAATAGAAATAGAATAGAAATAGAATAGAAATAGAATAGAAATAGAATAGAAATAGAATAGAATAGAACATGGTATGGAATGGAATAGAATAGAAATAGAATATGGGATGAGATGGGATAGAATAGAGTATGGTATGGAATGAAATGAAATAGAATAGAAATAGAATAAACTACAGAATAGAATGGAATGGAATGGAATAGAATAGAAATAGAATATGGTATGGTATGGTATGGTATGGTATGGTATGGTATGGTATGCTATGGTATGGTATGGTATGGTATAGGATAGGATAGGATAGAATAGAGTATGGAATGGAATGGAATGAAATAGAATAGAATAAACTACAGAATAGAATAGAGTATGGAATGGAATAGAAATAGAATAGAATAAAATAAACTACAGAATAGAATAGAATAGAATTTGGCATGGTATGGAATGGAATACAATAGCAGAGTTGGAAGGGACCTTGGAGGTCTTCTAGTCCAACCCTCTGCTCAGGCAGGAAACCCTACACCATTTCAGACAAACGGCTGTCCAGCCTCTTCTTAAAAACCTCCAGTGTTGGGACATATACAACTTCCGGAGAACCCAAACTTACTCCGTGGTTCGCAGGCGGAGGTTATCGGCATGTTCTGGGATTCCATACATGTTCTCCACTCCCGGGAGTGAGAAATCGAGCCCCACCGACGTCGGTCCTGTAGAAGGAAGAGGAGGAAAAAGTGCTGAGTTCCTCTGGTTGAGCTCGCTCTTCAAACACCAAACCACGTCCCGTCGTTGAATTTGAAGTGATCGAACTTGGTAAACGGTGATTTGCAAGCGGGCATCAGCCCGGAAGGGAAAACTACAAGCCCATTTATGAATTCCAGTTAAGCACTCCGAGGTTTGGTGTTCTGTGGGAAGTCACACATCACAAAGCGGAATTGTATTTTTGGGAAACTATCAAAAAGGGACAATTCTGGAGGGGAAGGGAGAGGCGAGATGAAGAGAGGAGAGGGAGGAGAGGAGAGGAAGATAGAGGAGAGGAAAGAAAGAGGGAAGGGCAAGGCTAGGAGAGAGGTTAGGAGAGGAAGATAGAGAAGAAGAAAGGAAAGGAAGAGGGAAGGGCAAGGTGAGGAGAGGAAAAATGAAGGTGATGGATGGATGGATGGAAGGAAGGAAAATGAAAGGAAGGAGGAAAGGGGAAGAAATGAAGAAGTTGTATGGATGGATGGATGGATGGAAGGAAGGAAGGAAAATGGAAGGAAGGAGGAAAGGGGAAGAAATGAAGAAGATGGATGGATGGATGGATGGAAGGAAGGAAAATGGAAGGAAGGAGGAAAGGGGAAGAAATGAAGAAGTCGTATGGATGGATGGATGGATGGATGGATGGAAGGAAGGAAGGAAGGAAGGAAGGAAGGAAAATGGAAGGAAGGAGGAAAGGGGAAGAAATGAAGAAGTTGGATGGATGGATGGATGGATGGAAGGAAGGAAGGAAAATGGAAGGAAGGAGGGAAGGGGAAGAAATGAAGAAGTTGGATGGATGGATGGATGGATGGATGGATGGAAGGAATGAAGGAAGGAAAATGGAAGGAAGGAAGAAAGGGGAAGAAATGAAGAAGTTGGATGGATGGATGGATGGAAGGAAGGAAAATGGAAGGAAGGAGGGAAGGGGAAGAAATGAAGAAGTTGGATGGATGGATGGATGGAAGGAAGGAAGGAAGGAAAATGGAAGGAAGGAGGAAAGGGGAAGAAATGAAGAAGTTGGATGGATGGATGGATGGATGGATGGAAGGAAAATGGAAGGAAGGAGGGAAGGGGAAGAAATGAAGAAGTTGGATGGATGGATGGATGAAAGAAAGGAAGGAAAAGGGAAGCAAGGACTGAAGGGGAAGAAATGAAGAAGTTGGATGGATGGATGAATGGATGGATGGAAGGAAGGAAGGAAGGAAGGAAGGAAGGAAGGAAGGAAGGAAGGAAGGAAGGAAGGAAGGATCCATAATCAGAGCTTATTCAGGCCACGGGAATCAAAATAATGGCGGGTGGCAATACGAAAAGGGAACATAAAAGCCCCCACTGACTGGGGAATTCTGGGAGTTGAAGTCCACGCTTCTTAAAGCTACAGAGGTTGGGAAATACAGATGTAGCTGATTCTTTTTATTCAGCCTCCCAAATGATGATGATTATTTTTTTTAAAAAAACCAAACACCCATCATCATTGCATTGTGCAGACTGATCCCAAGGAAGGTTTCGCAACGTACAATTCCCCGCTTCCCAAATTGCAAAGAGGGAGACGGAGGCAGGGAGATAAACGCAGGGAGATAAAAGCTTTAAAAAGTACAACGCTCTTATTAACCGTTGGGTTTTTTATCCGTGTGGGTCTTAAAAGTTTCTTCCCACAATCCCGGATCCTCTTCGGGGTCCTTTTGGGAGGCCTCCTCAGGCTGGTGGGAGAAAAAAAACGTTGAAAGAAAGGTTGGCACGATTCAGCGACGACGCTGAATGTATAAAGTTAAGTCAGAATAATTTTAAAAACGGGCAATTTAAGGCTCTTTCTCCTTGATCACTTCCCATTTTTTTCCTCTTCCTCCTCCTCCTCCATTTCCTCCTCTTTCCCCTCTTTTTTCCTCTTTCTCCTTTATCACTTCCTATTCTTCTCCTCTTTTTTCTCTCTATTTTCTCCTTCTTTCTCCTTGATCATTCCTATGCTTCTCTTTCTCGTCTCCCTCCCATCCATCTCCTCTTCTTCCGTTTTTTCCTTCTCCATCTCTTTTCCCACTCTCTCCCTCTCTCTCTCTCTGTTGCTGGCATGAATTGACACCAAAGCCCCCCAACCTCCTTCCCCTCCCGAATTCCTTTTCTGCATTCACCTGCTCTGTTTTCTCCGCAGATTCCTCTTCCGGAGGTGAAGCCGGATCGGCGGCTTCATCGGGCTCACCTCCTCCTCCTTCCGACTCAGGTTCCTTCTCCGGCGTTCTGGAAGGGAAATAAGAGTTTGGGGGAAAAAGGGGAAGCTCAGGCTGAGACCCTCCACGTTTTCCCCCCCCACGCGCGGAGGAGCAGCCAACGCAAAAGCTCATCAAATGCAAAAAGAGGGTCTTGCGGGGGCATGGATAACACACACGTAAGTACACCCTGGCGCAAACCAATGGCAATAACAATCAACAGAAACTCACACGCTGTTTCACAGCCCTGCTTAGTTAGTAGGGATCTGGGGAGGGGGGGAGGGGGGAGAGCTAGCCATGGGGCAGAGAGCGGGGTGAAACTAGTTACAGGTAGTCCTCGTCTTACAACAATCATCGTCATAATCTTTTAACTACCCCATAATTCCTGTTTGGGCAACTGAATGGAGCTGAGTGTTTCCTGGCCAGATGCCCTTCCTGTTGCCGATGCTGAGTTTTGTTCAGCAGATATATTCCCACGGTGAAATGTCTTCAAAGGAAAACAAAGTTGCCTCTTGAAAAAGCACCTTTGGGACAACCATAACCTGAATGTCTGAGTCTCCATCAACATTTAGCTAACCTAAGGCTTCCCCATGTCCTAAACTGACATTTAGCTAACCTAAGGCTTCCCCATGTCCTAAACACTGACATTTAACTAACCTAAGGCTTCCCCATGTCCTAAACACTGACATTTAGCTAACCTAAGGCTTCCCCATGTCCTAAACACTGACATTTAACTAACCTAAGGCTTCCCCATGTCCTAAACACTGACATTTAGCTAACCTAAGGCTTCCCCATGTCCTAAACACTGACATTTAGCTAACCTAAGGCTTCCCCATGTCCTAAACACTGACAATTAGCTAATCTAAGGCTTCCCCATGTCCTAAATGCTGACATTTAGCTAACCTAAGGCTTCCCCATGTCCTAAACACTGACATTTAGCTAACCTAAGGCTTCCCCATGTCCTAAACACTGACAATTAGCTAACCTAAGGCTTCCCCATGTCCTAAACACTGACATTTAACTAACCTAAGGCTTCCCCAATGCCTCCTAAACAGGACAAGACAGTTAACATTTCAAGATTTCACCCAGCCATCAGGAGGGAGGGGGGTCCAGAAAAGAGAAAAGGGGGGGGACCGGAACCGGACATAGAAAAAATCCGATTCCCTATCGTGAAATCAGATTCTGGACACAGGAAATGAAGGGAAAATGGCTGTTGAGTTTTCAGAAAAGAGGAAGGAATATCCAGATGAGTCACAAACATGTTAGAACCCAGAAATATCCTGGTTCGGGGATATATATTTTTTCCATCCTCCAACCAATTTCGTTGTATTTGTTTTGTACAATGACAATAAAAACTATACTACACTCTACTAAGAACTGGCAATGGCTTTTTAGCTGCTAAGGCGCTGGTCCTCAAGAACAGTGAAGCAATGTTTAATTTTTTTTTCATTTAATTTAATTTTAAAAAATGTTTCTGGATATCTTATTCCCCCTCTCCCCCCCCCCCAGAGCCTCTTTCTTTCCCAGCTCTGGATCTAAGCCCATCCCCAACGCTGGGCAGACCCGGGACTGATGTAAGGATTCCCACATCTCCTCTGCACACCACACCACAAGTCATTCTTAAAACTGAGGATCGGAGGGAAAGAAAGGGGGTGCAGAGGGTGGTGGGCTTCTCCCCCTGTTTATGTCACAAGGCCGGGCAAGCCCCCCCGTTTTCTGTACCGGAGGGAAAGGGAGTTGAAAAACAGAAGCAGAAGCTGCAGAATTACCTAGAGAAAACGTTCGTGATCTTATCCCAAATGCTAACGACCGTGTCACTAACTTTATCCGAGAAACTGGGAGGGGGGGCCGAGCGAGAGTGGGGGGGCCACAGACCAACAAAAACAGAAAACACAATGGAGAGTCAGTGCAAGGAATCTCAAAAGATGCCCCCAAACCCCCCTGCCTGGTGAATTCCAAAAAAAACCCCAAGGTTTTGCACTCAAATAAACCCCACTTAACCAAAAAAACAAGCACACAACACATCCAATTATTTTTACCCTATTTAGCAGGATTGCCAGGGGGTTTTCCTTTAAAAAAAAAAAAAAGCACTAAGATTTTGTGCTCAAATCAACCCAGATTCTATACAAAATAAGCCAACAAATCAATTTTAAATTACCGTATTTTTCGGAGTATGAAACGCTCCAAAGTATACAATTACAATTATAATGAAACAGAACGGGGTTTTATAAAAAACAGGCTTGGTGGAAGGCAAAGGGAATAAACCTACTCAAGAATATACCGTATTTTTTGGGAGTATAAGACTCTCCAAAGTATAAGACGCACCTCGATTTTGGGGAGGAAAACAAGGGGAAAATATCTGCCTTTGCCTCCCAGCAATTTGCCTCATTGCAACAAACAGTACAGACAATATACAGTGTTTGTAGTGTGATATTTCTGACTATACTTGTACAGACGCTGTTAAAGTTGATGTGCTTTCTGGAAGTGTAGTTCTTCTCTGCTATTTAAAAGAAGGTACAACAGCACTGGGCCTCTTCAGATCAAGCACTTTAAGCTTCTTCATGTTGCTAAGTTGTTTAGAACAATAATAAAGCAGTCGTTAAAAAAATAAGTCTAATAATCCGAACATTCTACAGGCATTTATAGTGATTGACTTGCCTCCTTGCAGCAAACAGCAAACAGCCTGTTTCAGTTTAGCCTGAATAGCACAAGGAAAAAAAATCTGTCTCGCCTCCCAGCAATTTGCCTCCTTGCAGCAAACAGCCGGTTTCGCTTTCAGTTTCAGCAGGGGCCTCCCAACGATCAGCTGTTTCAGGGTGCAGGGATTGCCACAGCCTATTGTCCCCTCCCGTTTGCTGCAAGGAGGTAAATTGCTGGGAGGCCAAAGGATGCGGCTACATTCGGTGTCTAAGACGCACCCAGATTTTCACTCTCTTTTAGGGGGGAGTGGGAGTGTGTTCTTGTACTCTGAAAAATACGGTATAACGTACAGACAAACTTAAGGTTTTGTTAAATTTGAAAGTTAAAAACAATAACAAAGTAAGAAACCCCAGCACTGGCAATCCAGAGATTAATTTCGTCATCTTAGCCCTGGATTCTACCTGGGGGGGAAATAAAGTTGACCAAGATGGTTGAATTTGGAGGATTAGAAAAGAAAAGGATTTGAAAATCAAATGCCTTCCTTGTAGGAGGATGGCCGGAAGACTCCGTCCATCCTTCTACAAACCCACTAGAGAGTTAAGATAGACAGAAAAATTACATAGATATAAAGCTTGGTGCTTTCGTGACGTAACTTATCAGAAACTTCTCACTTTTTCGATTCCGGAGGATTGAAACACCTATAAATCTATGAATATCAGAATCAGTTTGATGTAGTCGGTAAAGGAGCTGACTTAGAAACCAGGTGACAGTGAGTTCTAGTCCCACCTTAGGCAGGAAAGCAGCTTGGATGATTTTCAGCCAATCGCTAGGAAGTGGAGAGTTCTAATCCTGCCTTAGGCAGGAAAGCTAGCTGCGTCACTTGGGGCCAGTCACTAGGAGAAAGTGAGTTCTAGTCTCACCTTAAGCATAACATCTAGCTGCGTTACTTGGGGCCAGCCACTAGGAGACAGTGAGTTCTAGTCTCACCTTAAGCATGAAAGCTAGCTGCGTCACTTGGGGCCAGTCACTAGGTGACAGTGAGTTCTAGTCTCACCTTAAGCATAAAATCTAGCTGCATCACTTGGGGCCAGTCACCAGGAGACAGTGAGTTCTAGTCTCACCTTAAGCATGAAAGCGAACTGCGTCACTTGGGGCCAGTCACTAGGTGACAGTGAGTTCTAGTCTCATCTTAAGCATGAAAGCTAGCTGCGTCACTTGGGGCCAGTCACCAGGAGACGGCGAGTTCTAGCTCCAATTTAGGCATGAGGACCAGCTGGTGACTTGGGACCCACCCATTCACCCTCTCTCTCAACCCAGCCCACCTCACAAGGTTGTCATTATTTGGGAAAATAGGAAGGAGCGTTAAGTGTGATCTAATTATATATAGCCAAGAGCCAAGGTGGCGCAGTGGTTAAATGCAGCACTGCAGGCTACTGCTAGATCAGCAGTTCAGTGGTTCAAATCTCACCGGCTCAGGGTTGACTCAGCCTTCCATCCTTCCGAGGTGGGTAAAATGAGGACCCAGATTGTTGGGGGCAATATGCTGACTCTCTGTAAACCGCTTAGAGAGGGCTGAAAGCCCTATGAAGCGGTATATAAGTCTACTGCTATTGCTATTGCTATAGCGGTTTGCCCGACAGGCATTGGTGGGGTGTGTGATTGTTGGTTCCTCAATTAGGTTGTGGTTTACTGCGATGACAACATTTGACAGGGCAAGCTCCTTGTATATAAATAGAGAGGAAACCTCACTCCCTTCTAGCCCTGGATGACGTGACCTAGTTGGGTCGTGAGACGTCTGCAAGAAGAAACAACCGAGCTCAGAAAGCACCAAGGGCCCCATAGACGATTTGATGGTTGAGCACCATTATGCTTCCATCTCCCGATCCTGGACTGACCCCAGGAATGCTAGCCTAAATAAACCAACTTCGATGACCCCTCCCCTCCCAAGGAACCAACCCCCTCCCCTTTCTCCAACTCCAAAGGTGGAGCCCCGCAGGTACTCACGAGTCCTTCCTCTGTCGCAGATGCTCGAACACCAGCAGGCCCCGGGAATTGACGCTCAGCACCAGGTCTCGCCCCGCCAGCAAATCCATCCGAAAGGGCTTCGCCGTCAGGATCACCTTGTGAATCCCGCCCTCGAGCGAGAGCTCCACGCTGTTCTCGTCGCGGCCTGTGACAGACAGTCTTGGGGGGAAGGATGGACAGACACGGACAGACACCCAGGGGTGGGGGTGAGGGCAGGACAGAAACGAGAAGGGGAAACGGACGTTTTATCACCCGATAAAAGTCTTTAGAAGGACATTTAAACAAGTTGGGGGTTTTCTCAACGTCGGGGATGTTAAGAAGTGCGGACTTCAACTGCCAGAGTTTTATTTTGCAATTTGGCATTTATTTATTTATTTTGTATCCCTCCTTTTGTCGTTTTCACAAATAACTCGAGGATGTGAACATATCCAACACAACTCCTATTTTCCCCACAACCACCACTCTTGTAAGGTCAATTGGGGTGGGAGGGAGGGACCGATCCAAAGTCACTCAGCCGGGTTTTGAGCTTAAGGTGGGACTAGAACTCACAGTCTCTTAGCAATTGGCCCAAAGTCACTCAACTGGCTCTCATGGCTAAAGTGGGACTGGAACTCACTGTCTCCTGGTCATGGACCCAAAGTCACCCAGCCAGCTTTCATACCTAAGGTGGGACTACAACTCGCTGTCTCCTGGCAATTTAGGAGGGACTAGAACTCACTGTCTCCTGGCGATTGGCCCAAAGTCACCTAAGGTGATACTAGAACTCACTGTTTCCTGGCGATTGGCCCAAAGTCACCTAAGGTGATACTAGAACTCACTGTCTCCTGGCGATTGGCCCAAAGTCACCTAAGGTGATACTAGAACTCACTGTTTCCTGGCGATTGGCTCAAAGTCACCTAGGGGGATAGTAGAACTCACTGTCTCCTGGCGATTGGCCCAAAGTCACCTAAGGTGATACTAGAACTCACTGTTTCCTGGCGATTGGCTCAAAGTCACCTAGGGGGATAGTAGAACTCACTGTCTCCTGGCGATTGGCCCAAAGTCACCTAAGGTGATACTAGAACTCACTGTTTCCTGGCGATTGGCCCAAAGTCACCTAGGGGGATACTAGAACTCACTGTCTCCTGGCGATTGGCTCAAAGTCACCTAGGGCGATACTAGAACTCACTGTCTCCTGGCGATTGGCCTAAAGTCACCTAAGGGGATACTAGAACTCACTGTCTCCTGGCGATTGGCCCAAAGTCACCTAGGGGGATACTAGAACTCACTGTCTCCTGGCGATTGGCCCAAAGTCACCTAGGGGGATACTAGAACTCACTGTCTCCTGGCGATTGGCCCAAAGTCACCTAGGGGGATACTAGAACTCACTGTCTCCTGGCGATTGGCCCAAAGTCACCTAAGATGATACTAGAACTCACTGTCTCCTGGTGATTGGCCCAAAGTCACCCAGCTGGTTTTCATGCTTAAGGCGGGATGAGAATTCACACTCTCCTGGCGATTGGCCCAAAGTCAGCCAGCAGGCTTTCAGACCCAAGGCCAGACTAGAACTCGCCTTCTCCTGCTTTCTAGGTCGGTCCCCTTCTTCTCACCACCTCCCAACTTTTCAGCTTGGTGCCTTAACCCCTCGACCGGCCCCTTGTAAAACCTGGAAGCCGACCTCGCAAAAGTCCGGTGTGATGTAATTGCCAGCTTTTTTATCCACCTATCGCTAAGCATCCCAGCTCCTCACAAGCCCCAAAGACCGTCGGCCTCCTAACATCCCTCACTCCGTCGCCTCCCGTAGAACCCCACCCAAAGACCACCGGCCCCACGCGGCGGCCCATCCCCGTACCTGGAGGTGGGAGGGTCCTGGATTAAGACGTCGTGTACCTCATAGCGGGGTTTGAGGGGCGTCAGCTCGTTGATCCTGAGGCGGGTCATGTTTTCTTTCAAGCCATAAAACTCCAGGAGGAGAGGAACCTGCAATTGGGAAGAAGGGATTCCCACTGGCTTTTCCCCACCGGAAAAAATCTCACCTTCCCACAGCTTGTGTCCTCCTGCCGGCCACGGGAGGGGAATGCCAAAAAGCTCACAAGCAGAACCGAAAGGCTAAAAAAAAAAAACCCCAACCCTCGCCGGCAATCCACACCCAGATTTTATTTGTTTATTTATTTATATCTTTGCAAGTGTATACAGAGAGCAAACCTCACTCCTCCTAAAACGGACCATGTTCCCTAGCTAGGTCATGGAACGTCTGCAAGAAAACCATCAAGCTCAGAGAGCACTAAGGACCCTGCAGTTAAACCCTAAACTACAAATATTATCCTCTATTGGTACAGTCTTAAAATGCCAAATCTAATTATCTCATTTGAATGGTATGAGAACAAACCCCACTCCCTTCTAGCACTGATGATGTTATCTACCTGGGTCATGAAACGCAACTAACAAGCTCAGAGAGCACCAAGGACCCCCCAGTTGCCCTCTTCCTCCTCCTCCTTTTCCACCCCCCGCTCCCTCTCATCCTCCTCCTCCCTCTGCAAACCCTTCTCTTTATATCCTTGCAACTGTATACAAACAGAGAGCAAACCTCACTCCTCCTAAAACGGATCATGTTCCCTAGCTAGGTCATGAAGAAAACCATCCAAGTTCAGAGAGCACCAAAGACACTGCAATTCAACCCGGAACTACGAATATTATCCTCTATTGGTACAGTTTTAAAATTCCAAATCTACTTCTAATTATCTCATTTGAATGGTGTGAGAACAAACCCCACTGCCTTCTAGCACTGATGATGCTACCTAGTTGGGTCACGAAACATCTGCAAGAAAACCACCAAGCTCAGAGAGCACCAAGGACCCCACAATTCTCTTCCTTCTCCTCCTCTTCCTCCTCCTCTCTCCTCCTCCTCCTCCTCCTCCTCTCCACAATCCCCATTCCCTTCTAGCACTGATGATGCTACCTAGTTGGGTCACGAAACATCTGCAAGAAAACCACCAAGCTCAGAGAGCACCAAGGACCCCACAGTTGCTCTCTTCCTCCTCCTCCTCTTCCACCCCGCTCCCTCTCCTCCTCCTCCTGGGTACTTGAGAGACCGCCTACTGCCAATTACCTCCACTAGACCGATAAGATCGCATAGATTAGGCCTCCTCCGAATTCCATCAGCCAGCCAGTGTAGACTGGCAACTACCCGGAGGAGAGCCTTCTCGGTGGCTGCTCCGACCCTCTGGAACGAACTCCCCGTGGAGATCCGGACCCTCACCACCCTCCAGACCTTCCGCGCCGCACTTAAAATCTGGCTGTCCCGGCTGGCCTGGGGTTAAAGACTCTAACACCTACTCGAATTGTATGACTGTTGAGTTCTTAAATGATGTAGTGCTTTTATGTTGTAAATTGTTTGTCCTTCCCCCCCCCCCCCGCTTTGAACTGTGAGCTGCCCTGAGTCCCCCCAGGGAAAAGGGCGGCATACAAATAAAGTGAAACTAAACTAAACTCCTCCTCTGTCTGCAAACCCCCTTCCTTTCTCACACTGATGATGTTACCTAGATGGGTCAACAAACTCAGAGAGCACCAAGGAGCCCACAGGGACTGTTCTCAACTTTCTAACCCCTCAGTCTTTCCATCTAGTCAGAAAGAGAGCAAGTCTGACTCTCCCCAGCCCTTGTAGGAAGTCCGAGGGATTTAATTTACCTTGTTTGCTTCATTGATAAGCTGGATTTTCATAGATTCTTGGCTCAGCTGCAAGGAATCCAGTAGCGCCCTATAAGGGGAACTTCCAGCTTTGAGGCTTCTCTGACGCCTGGAGAGGGGAAACCACAGTTACTGGAGATTTCCTTGGCCTCCAAGCACTCAGTCCCCCAAGATAGCAGTCCCAGGGCCAATGCAGGCCAAATGCTATCATCCCTCGGGGAATAAGGGCTCCGTGTGTCTCCCATCTCTTCTCTTTCGCACAACTTACTTGCAAAAGGAACTCTGGTCGCAGGTCTTGAAGTTGCTTTTATCCACCGCCGATACCGCCGCCAGGAGAAGAGCCAACCACACGACCGTTGACATTCTAGGTGGAACACGGAGAAGGAGACATTTTCATCTGCACCTCTGTAACTGTCTGGTTTGGCTCTGCAACCAAACAAGGCAGACACAGACTTCAACGGAGGATTAGAATTGCAGAAAAAACAATGGCTGCCAACCTGCCTTCCGTTGAGGACCAGTATATTGCACGAGTCAAAAAGAGGGCTGTGAAAATATCTACAGACCCCTCACATCCTGGACATAAATTGTTTCAACTCCTACCCTCAAAACGACGCTATAGAGCACTGCACACCAGAACAACTAATCACAAGGACATTTTTTTCTAGAATGCCATCACTCTGCTAAACAAATAATTCCCACAACAGTCAAATTATCTACTAAGACTGTATTACTATTATTATTATTCTCTTCCTTCCTAGTACTTCTCTTTCCACTTATGACTATAACCATATTGCTTGTATCTTTAAATTTTATATTGCTTCATTTGTTTTCTAGTATAATTTGATTGCTTATGAGTAACCTATGACTAGCACTAAGTGTTGTATCTCATGATTCTTGATGAACGTATTCTATTTTATTTGTCTTTATGTACACTGAGAGCATCTGCACCAAAGGCAAATTCCTTGTGGGTCCAATCACACTTGGCCAATAAAGAATTCTCTTCTTCTCTTCCCCCTCCCAGAGGAAATAAAAGAGGAGCGAAAGGGGAGTGGAGTTTGCAGGAGACCATTAGTTCATTTAATTGGTTCGTGACCCTCCAAGACTCCTTGCCAAGTTTTGCAGATATCAGCCTGGCAGCTCTCCAAGCCAGATAAGGTCTGTGAGGGTAAATCCTCCCTTGAAAAACTTTGCTGGAGGTGAATGAGCAGAATTCACAGTCAATTAATATAAGGGTTTTTTGTAGGGACCAGGAGTTTTGCTTCATGCTCTTTCTTGGGAACCCTCGGTTAGAACAAAGATTACCTATAAACGTCCTAGCAACATTAAGGATTAAAACCAGCTTTCTAAGTCCAGGGTTTGTCTAACTTGAGCACTTTTAAGTTGTGTGAACTTCATCTCCCAGAATTCCCCTGCCAGGAATTCTGGGAGATGAAATTCACATCTTGAAGTTGTCAAGGTGGACAAACCATCTTCTTCTTGTCCAAACCAGAAGAAAACCAGCGTCATAAAACAAGGAGCAAAGGTCAGATTGATTCCCGGGGGCAAAGATCAATTCCAATCTCCACATATTTTGCAACTAAAAGATTTAAGAGAGAAAGGTGGAGAGGGAGAGGGGGGGGAGGGAGAGAAGCTTGGCTACCTTCAAGCTTGAAAAAAATATCCGATTTTAGAAGACTTTCCAAGAAAAGCTGCAAATATTCTCCCAAAAGTGATTCTCCAAAAGGCAATCTGGACTTTTCTTGGGTTTTTTTCCCCCCTTGTCCTTGAAAACATTTCGCTTCTCATTCTAGCAGCTTCTTCAGTTCTGAGACAAAAATCCCCCTTGAGGCAGAAAGAGAACCTCCATGGCAGGAAGCAGTCTACAGGTAGTCCTCGACTTATGACCGCAATTGAACCCCAAATTATTGTGGCTCAGTGAGACATTTGTCAAGGGAGTTGGGTTCCCCCCTTGTTACGACCATGCTTCCTACATTCACTTTGCCGGTCAGAAGGTCACAAAAGGGGAATCGCGTGACCTTGGGACACTACGACCGTCATAAATATGAGTCAGTCGCCAAGCATCTGAATGTTGATCATGTGAATGGTGCAACAGTCGTAAGTGTGGGGAACGGTCATAAGTCACATTTCTCAATGCCGTTGCAACTTCAAATGGTCGCTAAATGAGCTGTTATAAGTCGAGGACTACCTATATCAGTCGGAGGAAGGATGGAGGCTGCCTTCATATGGGTTCCTGAGGAAAGAGCATGCATCGCTTAGGCAAACCCTAAATGTTTGGGACGGCAGCTCTCCCATCATCCTTTCCCTGCTGGGGCTGATGGGTGCTGGAGTGAAGGACCTTTGGAAAGCACCCAGGGCTCTTCTAACCTTCTCGGAAGCTCTCCCAAAACAGGCTGAAGACCAAAGGAGGCCCACTGCAGGGCTCGTTCCCTCGCTGGCATGGCGGGGACTACAAGTCCCATCATCCCCTACAGAGGGGCAAACTGGGGAGGGGGAGTCGGTCGCAGGGTGGGCGGGGCGGATTCCAACGCCGCGGAAGGTAAACTCGGGGTGCACTTTGACCAAGAAGGGAGCCCCTCCCCCACGCCTCTTCCAAGGGAGGCCGCCCGGCTCAGGATGATGGGTGATGTAGTCCTCCGCTTGGCAAAGGTCGGTTCTGGTGCCCTGCAGGAGGGGAAGCCGTGGGATGGAAGGCGAGGAGGGCAAAGGGGGGGGGGTGGAACAGGGGTTCCTCAGAGGGGGGAACAGCCACATGGGTCCCAGAACACAAAGGGGAAACTGAGGCAGGGTGTAGGGGGGGGGGAATTAGGGGAGGGGGCGTCCCCAAGTTCAAAATAGAACGAAGCAGGAATAGAACAGAGGCTATTAAGGAAGGAAACCCGCTCGGGGGGGCGACCCCCACCCAGAAACACGTCGCCCCCCACCCCAAAGAAAAAAAACCCCGAGCGAGGCTCGCTTCTAACCTCCTGGGCGCCTCCGCCGCCGCCATCTTGGATTCTGCCGGAACCCGCCCCCCTTTCCGCCGAGGCTAAGCCCCTCCTCCCAGCACGCCGAGCTCCCATTGGCCTCCTCCGCCGGGCCCGCCCTCGCGATCCGCCAATCGTCAGAGACGACGACACGCGCTGTTCAGGATGGCGCTTCCCATGTTCGACGTTAGAGGGGGGGTGCCGGACGTCTACATTCTTTAGAAGAAATAGGGGGAGTTTGGGAAGAGCAGAGCGGCCCAAGGGCCTGCGGGGAGAGGGAAAGGCCACCCCTCCCATCATCCCCTGCTGGCTGAGGATGATGGGGTGGGTTGGCAGACCAGGTGCATGGAAACAGAAGGGTGGTGGTTTTTTTTGCAATGCCCATCTTTGGCTTGGTTTTTGTTCATATATTTTTTTATTATTATTAAAATTTTGCAGCACAATAAAAGTATTTTTTTTTCTAAAAAGAAATAAGAAAAAAGTTAGGAAATAAGCGGGGGAGACCACGAAATTCTGACTTCCTCTCTTCTATTGGGTCACCGGCATCTTATCTTTTTCCTTCTGTTTTTTTAACCTCTCTTTTTTTTAAAAAAAAATCTCCCAAATCTATAAATCATCAGTTTCATTTTTTTATACTCAAAGTCCATCGGCAGAGAAAGGGAATTAAATATTTTCCCACTGTTCCAATTAGGAAGGGAATGCAAAGAGCTGTGAGTTCCTGCTTTTATTGATTGATTGTGCTCGGAATCAACTGAAGGAAGAAGATGGGGAAATCAATATCCTTCCAGCTTCGCCTGTCACTCAATACCCAGCAGTGCTGATGTGGCTATATTTACCGACTGTCATAAACACTCTTGCGAAGGACTTCCTTGTTAAAAATGTCTTTGTTTGGGAGGTAGGGTTCATTGTGTGCATTAAAAGAGCCGAGAAGAGAATGAAGGCGAAGAGGAGGAGAAAAAGAGGAAAGACGGACAGGGGGTGGAAGTGGTGGTGGGGGGATGAGTGGAAGAGACGAGGAAGAGGAGGAAAGGAGGAGGAGGCTAGCAAAAAGGTAAGGAATAAAGAGAAGAGGAAAAAGGAAGGAAAGGAGAAGGAGGAGAAAAAGGAATAGAGGGGGAGGAGAAAGAAGGGGAGGAGAAGGAAGGAAGGGGAAAAGAGGAAAGGGGAGAAGGAAGAGGAAAAGGAAGAAAGGAGGAAGAAGGGGAGAAGGAAAAAAGGGAAAAGAGGAAGGAGGAAAAGGAATAGAGGAGGAGGAAGAAGGGGAGAAGGAAGGAAGGGAAAGAGGAAAGGGGAGGAGGAGAAAGAGAAGAAGAAGAAAGGAGGAAGAGGAAAAGGAATAGAGGAGAAAGAAGGGGAGAAGGAAAGAAGGGAAAAAGAAGAAGGAGGAAAAGGAATAGAGGAGGAAGAAGAAGGGAAGAAGGAAGGAAGGGGAAAAGAGGGGGGAAGAAGGAGGAAAAGAAGAAAGGAGAAGCAAAAGGAACAGAGGAGAAGAAAATGGGGAAGAGGAAGGAGAAAAAAGGAAGAAGGGAGGAGGAAGATGAGGAGGAGGAGGAGAAAAAGGAGGAGGAGGAAAAGGGAAGAGGAGAAAGAGGAAAAGGAGAGGCAAGGAAACGATGCGAATATCCACATATTTCCAACCTTCCCTTAGTCCTTCCTTAAATGCAAGTTGAAACCAATTAAAAAAAACGGGAATAGAGAGAGACCCCTGAATTAAATCTTCCTCCCCTTCCCAAAGACCCTCCCTCTGCTTGCCCATCGAAGCAAACTCGCGCCAAAGCCTCGCACGGGCTTCCCCCCAAATTCCAATCCACGAAAGACCCCCCCCCATCTTCCCCCCACCCCAAGCTCCCCCTAACCCACAGCACCCAAGGTCCTCTCCTCTCCTTAACCACCCCCCGAGAGCCCCTAAGGGTGGAACCGCCCCGAGAGCAGCCCCAGCCGGTCGATGTTCTTATGTACGACGCTGTGCAAGACGTAGAGGTATTTCCCCGCGTCGGTGTCTCGGGAAAAGTCCCGGAAGAAGAGGCCCGTGCTGGCGTCGAAGCTGAATTTTTGGGGCAGGGGGCTGTTGTCCCTCATGTAGTCCCAGACACTGAGAAGGAGCAGGTGGACCTCAAAAGGAGCCAGCTGGTCGAAGATCTCGTGCATGTTGCTCAGGACGGGGGGCAGGAGGTGGCCTTCCCCCATGCAGGCCACCAGCGCGCAGGAGGCCTGCAGGGGCCAGGGGAAGCTGGTGGTGTCGTTCTCCCGGCAGGCCTCCCAATGAGCCATGAGCGTGGCCATCAGACCCCGGAGCAAGACGGAGCAGTAACACAAGGCCGGCCTCCCGACGGCCACCAGCTTCAAGAGCTGGAAAAGCAAAGGGTTGTCGCGGAAGGAGCGCCCGATCCGGATGTCCCGTTCCACGGTGTTGCGGGTGTGCTCCTCGGGGGGCCACGCCAGCTCGCTGTTGGTCACATCCGGGCACACCGTCTCCACCAGCACCACCGCGACCGTCTTGGCCGCCTCGGGACTGATGGCGTTGCCCCGGGGCAGCTCGGAGGGTCCCGAGCGCCCAGCCCCGCAGCACCTCAGCAAGAGGCTCAAAAAAACCTGGACGTTATGGGAGATCTGTTCGGGTTCTTGCCGGTGCGACGCCTGGGGCGGTTTCAGGCCCCGGCCGATCACTCCCGCGTGGAACACAGACCAGACGCTGCCGGAGAAGTTCACGGCCACCATGAAGCGCCGGTTGATGTCCAGGAGGGACAGCTTGGTGGCCTCCAGCGTGACGTCGTTCCTGGCGGCAGGGGGCTCCACCGTGCCCCCGAAAAGCTCCGCGTTGCCCTGGTGCAGGGCGCCTTCCACCAGGTACTGCAAGATGGCCTTGCTGGCTGTGGGGGAAGCGCCACTCAGGCCGCAAAGGAGCCGGCTTGCGTAGCTGACGGCCGCCGGAGATTTCTCCCGCAAAACCGAGAAGAAGTGATGCACGGACGAACGGATGAGGAACAGCAGGTGGGCCGGCCGGATGGCCCTGGGCATGGGGCAGACGGAGAGGAGCAGGGCGGCGGCTTGGGCCACCTCTGGGTTGCTGTGCAGCAACAGCTGCCCGAAGTCGTAGACGTGGGAGGAGACGGCCTGGCCCAGCTGGCGGCCCATGGAGGCTGGGCTCTCTCCTTCCCACTGCAGGATCAAGGCCAGGTTGCGGAAGAGCTGCGCCATGTGCTGCTCCGAGAGAAAGCCTGCGTGGAGCTGGCGCACGGACTTCTTCACCAGGGCGGCCAGCAGATCGGTCATGCAGGAGCTGAGGACGGCGTAGAGTTGGGTGGCGAGGCTCAGCTCCTCCTGGCTCTTGGCCAGGGTCAGCAGGTAGAAGAGGGCCTCGCTGGCACAGCTGGGGGTGGAGTAAACCGAGAGGAGGACCAGCAGCTGGTGCAGCCAGAGAAACCGCTTCCTCTCCAGCTTCAGGGTCTCCGTGCAAAGCTCCTGCGTGTGGTTCTTCAGGTCATCCAAAAACGGCACCGGGCGAGGAGGGACCTCCGCCAAGCTGGCCGAGCCCCGGTTGTAAACCAGCTTCTGCAAGTTGAGCAGCAGCAGCTGGATCACCCGGTCGCAGGCTTCCCGCACGCTGTCGTGGACCGCCAGGCCCGGGGTAGTGATGACCGAGGCCGGCATGGCGGTGTTGACGAGGAACTGCAAAGTGCGGTAGGCTCCTCCCGACGTCTGGCAGATGAGGTGCACCACGATGCTGACCATGTTCTCCAGCTCGTCCCGAGGCAGCGCCGCAAAGTGCTGGTGCAGCTGGTTGAGGACGGCAGGCTTGAGCGACTCCACCAGCTCTGCGGAGATGGTGCTCAGCAAAGTGGGGGACATGACCGCCAGCTGCAGCAAGAAAGGGACGGTGGCCTTCTGCTGCTGGTCCCGGCTGGGCCCCAGGCTCCTGTGAAACATCCTCAGCAACTCCTGCTTGATGCTTTCCGAGTGGCGAGACGCCAAGTGGCCGAGGATGCCGACCACCGAGGCGATCTTCGGCACCCGCTTATCGGCTGCGGCGGAGCTGGGAAACAGGAGGAGATCGGACGACGCCGTCCCGTGCACACAGAAGTCCTTCAAGCCACAGGAGAGGACCCGGTTGATGATGGTGTTGGGGAAGGAGGAGCCGATGTGGGCCACCACCCAATCGAAGTGAGGCGAATGCTGGACGGACGTGTCCAGCAGCGCGTCGACGCAAGCATCCGGGCAGGTGTTAATCATGGAGGAGAGGCACTGGGTGTAAATCTCCATCAGAACGCGGGTGGCTTTACAAGACATCCACAACTGCAGCAATTCGTTCAGGCTGCTGGCGTGGGGTACGTCGTGCCGCCCGGCGTATTTGCTACTCAGCTGCCCCATCAGGTCGATGGACCAGGAGGAGACGAGGGCAGCCCAGGCTTTGGGGTTCAGGCGGACAAACTCCGATAAGACGGCTTGGATCTCCGACACCACGTCGTCCAGGTTGGGACCCTGGGAGCGGAGGCCCCCCATCCCGCCGTCGCCGGCCTCCAGTTCCAGAAGGTAGGTGCAGACGTATTCATCAAAGACACTCCGGAGGTGCTCCAGCACCGCGCTGCGAGCGGGAGGCAAGTTGCGCAGCAGTAAAATGGCACAACGAGCGTGTTCCTTGATGGTGAGCTTGTTCCCATGAATGGGGTCCACGCCACTGAGGAAAGCTTTGATCTCCTGGGCCAATTCTTGGGAACTGCAGGAGAAAGAAGAAAAGTCAACCCAGGTTTAGGGCACAGGTGATGTGGAAGATTCAAAGGCCTAAGATCATCCAGCTGGCTTCATCCCCTTTATACTCATTTTAAAAAACAACACACCATTTGCAATACAATAGCAGAGTTGGAAGGGACCTTGGAGGTCTTCTAGTCCAACCCCCTGCCTAGGCAGGAAACCCTATTCCATTTCAGATAAATGGCTATCCAACATCTTAAAGACTTCCAGTGTTGGGGCATTCACAACTTCTGGAGGCAACTCCTGTTTCACTGATTGTTTTATTGATCATCATCTCCATCCTCGTTTTTTTTAAAAAGTTCATGGATCATCACCCTGTCCTCATGTTTTTTTTTTAAATATTGATCATCTCCATCCTGATTTAAAAAAAATATATTTATGGATCATCATAACCTCATTTTTTTAAAAATAGCCTTTATTAATAGCCTTCGTCTTCATCCTCTTATTAATAGCCATCTTCATCCACTTAAAAAAAGATAACATTTGCGGATCATCGTATTCTTATTTTTAAAAAATAGCATTTGCTGATCATCATATCCTCATTTTAAAAAAAAGTAACATTTACCGATGGCCACATCCTCATTTTTAAAAATCACATTTACTGATCTTTATATCCTCATTTAAAAAAATAACATTTACTAATCATATCCTCATTTTTTTTTAAATGACATTTATATCATTTTTTAAAAGCATTTGCTAAACATCATCTTCACTCTCATTTGAAAGAAGCCTAACATTTGTTGATCATTTTAAAAAGCGAGTCTTTTTAGCAGCTAGAATTGTATTTGCACAATATTGGAAAAGTAAAGAGATTCCTACTGAAGAGGTGGGTGATTAGGAAAATACTAGAATGGTGCAGAAATGGATAGACTAACACTAGCAATTCAAGGAGAAGGAACAAACTGCTCATTATATGACATGGGAAGCTTTTTACCAACGGTTAGAGAATCAAAAAGGAAATTGGAAATAATTGGAAGAAGACAAGAAGCAGAAGATATATCAAGAGAGAGAGAAGAATAAAATGGCAACTGATAACAGGAGTAGGATGAGAATAAGCATGTTTAATGTTATTGTTGTATTTTTATTAGAAGAAATGTTATGAAAGGCAATGAAGATTTGCACAAGGTATCATTTTTTCAGTGTATTATAATTTGTGGAAGGATGTTGCACAGAAATATTTGCACCCAAACGACAAGCTGCTTACGGGGAGATGAAATGTTTATATTTTTAAAAAATTGAAAATAAATTTAAAAAACTTAAAATAAATAATAAGGCACCTTTTTTTAAAAAAAAACAGTATTTACTGCCCATGGACAGCACCATCCTCGTTTTAAAAAGTTAATTAATTAATTGCAAGCATTAATTGGCCATTTCTCCCCCTCCCTTCTCTGCCCCCCTTTGCCCCCCATTTGCAACTTTGCAAAGGCCAGGGATCACCATGGCAACCCTGAACAGTTGGGGGGGGGGAAACGATGCACCCACCCCCTTCGAAAGCCCCCCCCCCGGGGGGAGAATGATTTCCAAGCCTCCCTCCTCCTCTTCCTCCTCCCCCCCCCTCCCAACTACCTGAGCGACGGAGGCACAGCGGCCGGTTTGGGGCTGGGGGCCGACCCCGGAGGCCCCACCACCCCCGCCGGATCGCACAGAGCGGACATGCAGACACACCGGCCGAGACGCCTAGAAACGGCTAAAAAAAAACCCTTTTTTCCCCCTCTCCCCTTGTTTTCCTCTTTCGCGCCTGCGCGCGCTGGGCCCCGAGCATGGGGGAAGAATTAAAACGGCGCACCGAGGGCGACGCTTGAGAAGAGTCCCGATGGGCTCTTCCGACTCCGAAACGAACGTTCCGCACAGGTCGAAGCAGCTTCCTAGAGCTTATTGTTTAGAATAGAATAGAATAGAATAAGAGCAGAATAGGAGTAGAGGAGAATAGAATAAGAGCAGAATAGGAGAATAGAATAGGAGTAGAGGAGAATAGAATAAGAGCAGAATAGAATAGGAGTAGAGGAGCATAGAATAGAATGAGAGTAGAGAATAGAATAGAATAAGAGCAGAATAGAATAGAATAGAATAGAATGGAATTCTTTATTGGCCAAGTGTGATTGGACACACAAGGAATTTCTCTTTGTTTCAGCTTCAGTGAAATGTAACAGTTGAAACCATTACTATTATTATACAGAATCAGCCCAACTTCATATTCATAACTGCATATTCAAAACATATTCAACTGTTCTGCTTGGATGTTAGACAGCTTCAGTTCAATTTAACAATTATTAAGATAACCCTGTCTTTTTTTTTTACTCTGAGCACTGGCACACATTAAAAATGAAATTCTGTACCAGTTCGCACCTATTCGGTAGAATCGGGTTCGTCAAATCTACGGAACCGGTTAGAAGAGGTTCCACCAGTGGACCCGGAAAGCAGGCCACACCTACAGAAGAGGTTCCAAATTTTTTTGAAACCCACTGGTCCTTGGATAGGATTATTCTACATTATCATGCTCCTATTTATAAAACTCAGTGCCTCTGTGAAAGTTAAGGATGACTACTGCGTTTGTGGTGCAATCAGAACATTGCGTGTGTTGAAGTTGTTTTAACGCAAACCAAAGATGCCTTTTAAAAAACAAGTTTACATCATATTCTTATGCATGCCAGTGCTGTGTGTGAGGGAATTTAAGGTGGTTCTGACAAGTGTCGTCGGCATCTTCATATCCGGTCACAGTGTGGTCAATTTGTGCATTCAAGCTGTTCTGACTCCAGGCAAGACCAGTCAATATGGTTTTCTGCACATAACTGGCTCCCATGTCATAGTTTTAACTGTGTTTAGATGATAGCCACTGTCAAATGCACTATGCCTTAACACAATGTACCAACTAGCCATATTCTTTTCCTTCCTCCTCACAACACAAAAATAAAATAGTAACGCAAGAAACAGGTTTTTTTTGACAGTTTATTATATGGATCAGAACACAATTTGAACACGTGAAAGCAGAAATGTCTCAACTGAAATTGGTTGCCAACGCTGAAAAAAAGTTGGTGTTTCACATATATGCAGATTAACTATATACATGAACAGTTCCAGGTATTTGTGCCATAATCTGGCACGGCCACTGAGGTTCTTAAAACTACCACCCACATCTTACATGTAAAGCTTCTGTCTTATCAAACACCCCTTTTAACTTCAGACTAGCTTTAAACTTTAAACAATTTCGTAACTCCTCAAATTCAGGAATTGGGAGCTGCTCGCAAAAAGGAAAAGGGACCAGTCTCACCGTCTCAAAGCGTGGTCCGATGGGTTTTAAATTCCTTGTTAAAAGCAAACAAACTTTATGGAGCTAAACTAGTTCAAAAGCTGATTTTTCTAGTTTTTGGTTACCTGTCTTTTTTCCTCCTATCCCCCTCCCCCCTCCCCAGCCCTACCCCGACTAGAAATCCTGTCCCTAGTAGGCTGAGAAAGAGAAAAGAAACTGGTTTTCAAGATTTCAGAAGCCAGAGGTTCAGCTTTCCAATCCTGGTGTCACGTCAGCTGCCACCATCTCAACATCTGGACAGTCTTTTGGAGTTACCTCCTCCTTTTTCTTCTTCCTTTTTCCACCCCGGGCTGGAGAAACATCAACTGTACAAAAAGGAAAGATGGAAACAGTGAAAAGTCAGCACGTTCTTCAAGACACAAAGCTACCCTCTTCTGCATTTTCTCTGATCCAATTTCCAGCGAGTGGTTGAAGTACAAACAACCCTCGATTTACAATCCAAATTGTGAATTTTGGTCAGCAAGTGACATGGTCCTTAAGCGAGTCATACAGCCATAAAGAAAAATCCAAATTCCCCTGTAGACTGTGCCAGAGGTCGAATCACAATGACTGCAAGCATCGTAAATTTGAGATGACTATCAAGCATGTAAACTGCAATCAGGTGGCCACGGAGCTGTTGTGACAGTTGTTAACTTTTAGGACCAGTCGTAAGTCACTTTATTCAGCACGGTCATAACTTTGAACCCTAATTAAACAAGTAGTCATAAGTCGAGGACGATCTGAAGTTTTCATTGATTGGAAATGTTAGGATGGATGACTTTAGAAGATCTTTCCAATCTTACAATTCTAAATGATCCAAGAAGGATGGAATAACTGGGAGACAAAACGGAAATTGTATTCTACAATAAAACCCTGCTTTTTAATAAACCAGCTAAGAAGATGGATACGTTTAGGTGAGGGTTGTAAATCCAGCCCTGTATTTGATGAGGGGTGAATCGTGGTTTTCCTTGGAGTATACCTTACGATTAAGTAAAATAAACCCGAGGTAGATTCTAAGAAAACACATTTTTATTGTAAAATAAATAACAAACTTACTGGCTAATAACTACATTCTGGTAAAGTTTCTAGCCTACCTCCTCATGGCAGGAAAACAGAAAGAGAAGGAGAAAGGGACATGCGTAGTGGGCTTACAGAGAAGAATCAGCCGACTGTATGTCTTAGAATATAAGCACAGGTAGCAAAACAAAAAAACATCATGACAGTTTAGAATTTGTTCTTAGCCACCCCATGTTTTCCTTGTGTGTTTATTCTTCCTTACTTCTCTGTTGTTTTATTATCCAATTCTCCTCAATCTACGTAGCCCTTTATAAACTCCAGAATCAAAGAGATTTATTTTTATTCCTGCATCTCACACTACTCTACTATCACAAGAAAAAAAGGAAGTATAACAAAATCAAAGAATCTTCTGAATTGCTTTAAAGGCAACCATTAAGCGTTGATCACAAGAGAGAAGAACAGAACATTTCTATCTTCCATCTTCTATGAACGATGCAAGGCCACATTCTTTTCCCCAACTAGAGAGAAGAAAATTTACCCTGCATTTCTGCTTTTGCCTTAGTGGCGTGACGAATTTGTTTCAGCAGTTTCCTCTTCTTCTTTCCCGAGAGAGTAATATTTGCCCGTGAACTAGATCTGGAAGAGAAGAAGGTAATTACAAATAGAGAAGAAATATTTTGAGGTCAATTCGGGAATTTAGAAAAAAAAATGTTCTTCTAAATCACTGCTTCTCAGCCTCACCAACTTTAATGTGGGTAGACTTCGATTCCCAGAATTCCCCAACCAGCATATTTTGAGGGATGGACTTCAACTCCCAGAATCCCCCAGGCAGCAGCCTTTAAGATGGGTGGACTTCAACTCCCAGGATTCCCCAGGTCACTTGAGAGTTTTGTATTACAGCATTTAATTGGCTTGCACATTTTTCCTCCCCAGAAATAAACAACCAACCAAAGCGAACACGACTCACGATCGCTTTTTCAGGTGATGCACGGTGATAAGATCTTCATCCACCACAGCTCCCACAATCCGGTGTTTCTTTCTCTTCTCCTTGCTCAGGACACGGCGCCGTTTGAAGAGTTTTTTCCGCAGCTCCTGACACAAGAGAACAAGAAGCCTTTACAAGGAGCCACCGCCATAAAAATAAAATAAACCGCAGAAAAATGGCAGTTGGGCACATCAAACATGCCTTTATCCCAAGCGTGTTTAACCTCCACTAGAAGTTAGTGGGTCAGAGGCATCAGTAACTGAGTTTAAACACGCTTGGGGTAAACATCTAGAGATTAGATAGATGGGTGGACAGACAGATGATAGACAGAGACACAGAAGATATACATAGTTGTAAGATAGATGACAGATGATAAATATAGATAGATAGACAGACAGACAGATGATAGACAGAGACACAGAAGATATATATAGATGTAAGATAGAGATAATGATAGGATGATAGATAGATAGATAGATAGATAGATAGATAGATAGATAGATAGATAGATAGATAGATAGATGGGGGGAGGAAGGAAGGTATGATGGAGAAAGAGAGAGAGCAGGAAACATTGATATAGATAGATAGATAGATAGATAGATAGATAGATAGATAGATAGATAGATAGATATAAAGATGGGGGAGGAAGGAAGGTATGATGGAGAAAGAGAGCAGGAAAAATTGATTAGATAGATAGATAGATAGATAGATAGATAGATAGATAGATAGATAGATAGATAGATAGATAGATAGATAGATAGATAGATAGATAGAGGGGTTGGGAGGAAGGTATGATAGATGATAGATGGATGGATGGAAGGAGATAGCAATTGAGAGAGAGATAAAGGAAAACAGAAAGAAGAAAGGAAGGAACAGAGGAATTCAGATAGAGAACGAAGGAAGGAAAGAAGAAAAGAACAGATAGAAATTAAAATAGATAATAAACTCTTTAATTTTTTTAAGAAGTAAAAAATACCCTTTAATTAAATAAATGAATAAATAATACCCCTAACCCAAGGCCCATAAGAAATAATCATTTTAAAAAATATTAAATATGTTAGAATTACCGTCCGCGGCCGGTTAATCTTCCCGGAAGGAGCCACCATGCTGAAAACCACGTGGCCCCTTAGGTTTTAATTTCCGGGTAGACGCCGCGGATCACGTGACACAGACGCACGCCACATCCTGATTGGTCCAAACAAAGCGGCCAATCAGAATGGGCATGGGGGAGGGCTCTGTCTCGGAGTATTTATGAATGGACCACGTGGCGACCTGCCTTTCTTTTGGAAATGGTTGCTGCCTGCAGAGAGGAAGGAAAGCGAGGTAGGTCTCTTTTCTTTCCAAAGGGATCGAGTGGATCCCTAGCCCGTGCTTCTCTTTGGATTCAAGACAAGAGCTCGATTTTACCCTGCTCTGGAGAGAGCTGGTCTTTTTCCCGGTTTTATTAATTAATAGTCTTTCTCTCTTTTTCTCCCTTTCTTCCTTCCTGTCTTTTCCTTCTATCTTTTATCTTTCTCTTCCTTCCATTTTTTTCCTTTCTTTCCCTTTCTCCTCTTCTTTTCCTCGCTTTCTGTCACTTTCTTTTCTTTCCCTTTTCTTTCATTCTTTTTTTCTTTCTTCACCTTCCTTCCTTTCATTCTCTTTCCTTTTTTTTCCTGTCCCTTCATTCTTTCCCTCCCTTTCATTCTTCCTCTTCCTTCCTTTGTCTCTTTCCCTTCTTCCTGATAAATCAAGCCCTCCCTTTCTTGGGAGGATCTTATATTCTCTTTTCTTTCTCTCTTTTTCCCTTTTCTCCTTTTTTCATCTTTCTGAAAAATCAAAGCTTCCCTTTCTTCGCAAGGTGTTATATTCCCTTTTCTTTCTTTCTCTTTTTTCCCTTTTCTCTTTTTTTTCTTTCTTCCTAAAAAAATCAAAGCCTCCTTTTCTTGGCAGGATGTTACATTCTCTTTCTTTCTTTTCTCCTTTTCCCATCTTTCTGAAAAATCAAAGCCGCCTTTTCTCCTTCGCAAGATGTTATATTCCCTTTTCTCTCTTTTTCCCTTTTCTCTTTTTTTCCTTCTTCCTAAAAATATCAAAGCCTCCTTTTTCTTGGCAGTATCGGGTTTTCCTGTACCCGTTTCTGTAATGTGCGGAGGTAAAGAAATCCTACCCAATGTCATGTCTTCGGTGCCAGCAGTTTTCCCATCCGCTGGTTCTATCCTCAAGCACTGGGACATGGCTGATTCCCCCTTAACGTACAGGTAGTCCTCGGCATATGACCACATTTCTGTTGCTAAACAAGACAGTTGTGTGCTTCGTCTCATTTTACGACCTGCTGTTGCTAAGGGAATCAGTTAAGCTCGTGACACATCTGTAAAATGAATTTGGCTCCCTCGTTGACTTGTCAGCCGGTCACAAAGGGGGGATCCGTAACCCCAGGACACTGCCGCCGTCATAAACATGAGTCAGACGCCAAGAGTCTGAATTTTCATCCCTTCCTCATGGGGATGCTGCCAGTGAACCTGTTTCTCTACTGTTCACGGAACCCTGCCACCGTCATAAAATTGAGTCAATGGGCAGGAGTCTGAATTTTTATTTATTTATTTATTTATTTAAAATGTGCAATTCAATTTGAATGAAGTATATGTAATGATTGTGGAAGAAACTGCACGAAATGTATTTGAAACCAATCGACACGCTTTCTATAAGATGTAACCAAGGATGATTCTTTTGTGTGTGTTTTTGTTTAATTAAAACAAAACTTTTCAAAAAAAAGGGAGTCTGAATTTTGATGCTGCAACAGTCATAAGTGAAAAAATGGTCAAAAGTCCCTTTTTTTCCCCAATGCTGTTGCAGCCTTGGTCACTAAAAGAAACATTTGTAAGCCAAAGACTATAAGGCAAATTTTATCCATCCCTTCTAAGTTTATTTATTAAATTTCTACACCACTTGTCTTCCCCTAAGGGACTCTGATTTAGAGCAACATAATAAAACATTCCTGGCTGACAAACAGAAGGATGGATTAAGGCAGTGGTGGGATTCAGCCGGTTCGCACCTATTCGGGAGAACCGGTTGGTAACTTTCTAAGCAGTTCGGAGAACCGGTTGTTGGAAGAAATCTTGTTTTTTTCCCACTTTACAGGGCTAATCCTGTAAGGAAGGCAGGAAGGAAACTTTCTGGTGTTGTTTCTAGCTTAATATTTATTGCCCTGCTTACAGAAACTGCCTCTCCGGTTAACCCTTATTACCATTGTAACAACTAAGGCGAAGTGCCCATCGACCTGAGTGACATTGACTTGGCCACGCCCACATGACCACCGAGCCCCGCCTACCCAGCTGGTCATTAGGGTAGAGAACTGGTTGGTAAATTATTTGAATCCCACCACTGGATTAAGGAAAAGGTTAAACGCCGAGTGAAAACCTGCAAGTAAAAATTTTTATTTGGATAATCGATGGACGTATGTTTGGGGAAATGACTTCATTTATGCGACTCGGTTACAAAGGGGTGAGATATTTGGGGGGGTAGAAAATGTGGCTTCTTGGTCTGAGCACATTGTGTTAGGATGTCGCTATTTTGCTAATTTAATTCTCTTTTCTTTTGGCAAAGGTTTGGACAAGATTGAGGTGTAACCAAGAACAATGAAGATCGGCAAACAAAATGGAAAGGAAACCCACAAGTGACTTCCAAAGACTGTCGGAAAAATAAATCTGCAGTGTATTAATTTGATGTATTTATTTCCCTGTCCCTAGATGTACTTTTTGAGTTATTCAAAGCTGTTGCCAATAATTACATTTTTTAAAAACAAATGTGATGATGTCCTTTTTTAAAAAAATCAGTAAATCTCAAAGCTGGCATCCTACACCACTTAGATTTGGCACCTACTAATAATGATTGATTATTAAGGGATGTTGTGGCTCAGTGACTTAAGACACTGAGCTTGTTGATCAGAAAGGTCGGCGGTTCGAATCCCTAGCACTACGTAACGGAGTGAGCTCCCGTTCCTTGTCCCAGCTTCTGCCAACCTAGCAGTTCGAAAGCACATAAAAATGCAAGTAGAAAAATAGGAACCACCTTTGGTGGGAAGGGAACAGCGTTCTGTGTGGCTTCGGTGTTAAGTCATGCTGGCCACATGACCACGGAGACGTCTTCGGACAGCGCTGGCTCTTCGGCTTTGAAACTGAGATAAGCAGCACCCCCTAGAGTCGGGAACGACTAACACATATGTGCGAGGGGAACCTTCACCTAATAATTGAATATAGTTTGAGAATCGAACTTTCTTCAGTGTATACCCCTGATTAAGGCCCAATTTAATCTAATTAATTTAAAATTTGTAAATTGACACATTTTTATTGTCTTGAGTTTTCTTTTATGTAGATGGCTTTCTGTTTCATTTCTGTATAATAAAGTAAATTTTAAAAGCTCAGGTTTCCGCTGAATTCATTAAAACACATTCAAGGTACTGTTTCAATGACTGCGTTTCCATGACACAAAACATTAAAGATTGTAGCAAGTAAATAAGCACCTTGATGCCTTAACAGAAGGGGTATTTGGTTGATTCATAGACAAACCACTAATTCTGATTTATGGTTTCTTGAACACAACAACCATCTTGGAGAATAAAGCAAGAAGCTTTTGTTTAATACTCAATGGATACTATATTGACCCCATTTATCGACCCCAATAATCCCTTGCAGAGTGGGCAACAATGGAGCTAGCTATGTATTTACTGGCCGGATGCCGTACCTGTTGCCAAGGAGGAGTTTTGTTCAGCAGATATATTCTCATTGTGCCGAGAGAAATATCTGCATCTTCACAGGATTGAACCCACAGCTTCCTGATTGTTAGGCCACGACTCCACTCAATGGATACTATAATTAGAGAAAATGTATTTATTTATTTGTCTCCTGCTTTTATTTTTACAAATAACTTGAGGTGGTAAACACATCAAACACACCTTCCTATTATCCCCACAACAACCTTGTGAGGCGGACTGAACTGAGGAATGGCTCCCAAGTCACCCAGCCAGCCTTCACGGCTAAGGCAGGACTAGAACTCACCACCTCCCGCTTTCTAGTTTTGATAACCTGAATCACATGACTAAACTGACTTGAGACCCAGCACAGAGAGTCCTCGAGTTACGACGACAATGGAGCCCAAGGGTTGGAACCTTGGAATGGATGGCAAATTAACCCAGTGTATTTCCTAGGACCCATCTTCCTGCTTGTCTTTTCCTCCTTTCTCTTCCTTCCCCTCCCTCCCTTCTCCTTCCTTCCCTCCCTTTTTTCTTCCCTTCCTGCTCATCTTTCCTTCTCACCTTTTCTCCCCCTCCATCTCTCCCTCCTTTTTTCTTCCTCCCCTCCCTTCCTCTCTCTTTCCTTCTGATCTTTCCTTCCTCTCCCTCTTTCCTCCCTCCTTCCCTTTCCTTCCTTTCCTCCCTCTTTCCTTTTTTCCTTCCTCTTCCTCCCTCTTTCCTTTTTTCCTTCCTCTTCCTCCCTCTTTCCTACTCATCTTTTGTTCCTCTTCCTCCCTCCCTTTTCTTCCTTTTTCTTCCTTCCCTCCCTCTTTCCTTCGTTCCTCTTCCTCCCTCCCTATTTTTACTTTCTTTTTTCTTTTCTTCCTTTCTGTTTTTAAATCTCTTTCCTCTTTCGCATTCTCCCTTTTTCTTCTTACTCCTTCCTCCCCAAATACATCCTGCCGCAACTCCCCCACTTCCGTAATTCAAGACCCCACTGAGCCAGGAAGGTGGCATGGATGTTGGGGACTGAAGTGCCCATATGATGCCCAAACGCAGCTGCCGAGGGAGGGGAGCGGGGAGAGGACATCTGGGCCCACCATGCTGGGTTGGTGGGTCTCCTCTAGGAGAAGCCGCAGCAGAGCCCCCGCCCCCACACCCTCCAGCCCATCTCTGCCCGCCAGGCGCCTTTTGCAGGTGGAGGGGGGTGCTAGAGCCCCCCCTAGGCCAGCTGAGGAATGACAGGGGAGGAGAGTGAAGGAGAGGCTGACTCACTCTATGCAAATGTTCCACCAATGGCCACCCAGACAGCCAGATGGCATGCTGGGAAATGCACAGAGGGGTGAGAGAACCCCCCCTTTTCACCCCCAAATCCCCCCACGGAAGATGCTGTTGCAGTCCAGCCGAAGCCAAGCCCTGGGCCAAATTGATCCCTTGGGATCTCTTTGCAACCCAGTCGTGCTCCCCGAAACCTGGAGGATCCTCCGCACGGGAGTCTCGGGCCTCATCCGCCAGGCTCCAGTATCGCTTCTCGGCCTTTTGGCTAAGATCAAGTGTAGTATCTGTTCTTATCAGTTTAATATCTGATATGTCCTCTATTTGAGGACTACATATTAAATGGATTTTTGGAACTGGGAGATGGAATAGGGGCTTGCTCCGTCCACTCCAAGCATCGGCCTGGTATTGCAGTACCTCCAGGAACGGTGCACCTCCCCCTGGGAGGAATCTCACTGGTTCAAAAAACAGATCTGGTTGGAAACCTTGTGGGGAGATCCACTGGGAGGTCCTTTGCTCAGGGATCTGGCTGCAGCCTCTGCCTCTCACCATCTGCACCCATGTTAGATGGGCAGGTGGATGAATGGTGAGCTACTGGCTGGGATGATGGGGGGGTTAGGCTACCTCTGTGTAATAGATCATACAAGGATCCGGTTTCAGGGTAGGAAGGAGAGCTAAGTTGGGGAGTGGGTTAAAAAGTCTTTCAAGAGCTCATAAAAGGATCCAGTCTTAGGCCAGGAAGGGGGGCTAAATTGGGGAGTGGGTTAAAAAGGGTTTTAACTGCAAGAAATCCTAAAAGGATCCAGTTTAGGGGTAGGAAAGGGGGCTAAATTGGGGAGTGGGTTAAAAAAGGGTTATAGTGCAATAAATCATAAAAGGATCCAGTTTAGGGGTAGGAAGGGGGGCTGAATTGGGGAGTGGGTTAAAAAAGGCTTATAGTGCAATGAATCCTAAAAGGATCCAGTTTAGGGGTAGGAAAGGGCGCTAAATTGGGGAGTGGGTTAAAAAAAGGTTATAATGCAATAAATCATAAAAGGATCCAGTTTAGGGGTAGGAAAGGGCGCTAAATTGGGGAGTGGGTTAAAAAAAGGTTATAATGCAATAAATCATAAAAGGATCCGGTTTAGGGGTAGGAAAGGGGGCTAAATTGGGGTGGGTGGGTTAAAATGCCAAATATAAAGAGGATCCAGTCTTAAGCCAGGAAAGGGGGGGGTCTCAATTGAGCAGTGGCTTAAAGAGGTTTTCAATATGTAAGAAATCACACAAGGATCCAGACCACAAAGGGAACCTGAGTTTCTGAGGAGTGGGATCGAAAAAGGCTTTAAATGCCCAATAGATCATAAAAGGATCCGGTTTCGGGGTAGGAAGGGGGGCTAAATTGCAGGGTGCGTTAGAAAGGCATTCAGTGCCTTAATAGAGCAAAGAAGGATCCACTCGTAGGCCGGGAAGGGGTGCTAAATTGGGGAGCGGGTTAAAAAGGCTTTAAATATGTAATAAATCATAAAAGTATGACTTTTTAAATACAACCACAATCACGGAAACGCATAGGTTTTTTTTTCTTTTTTTCGTTTTCCGCTATCATTTTGAACCATGGAGGCTAAAGCCAATTTCGCTCTATTTCTTTTGTACAACGATAATAAAGACTTATGCTATAAAAGGATCCAGTCTTCGCTCAGGGAAGGGGTGAATTGGGGAAGACGGTTAAAAACCCTTTAAATATCTAACAAAACCGTAAAAGGATCGAGTCCTAGGCCAGGAAGCAGTGCTCAACTGTGGGTTAAACAGGCGTTAAATGTGTAATAAATCACGAAAGGAATCCAGGCTCACGACCACGAAGGAGGACTGAGTTTTTAAGGGATCTCCCAAGTTGTAAAAATAAAAATAAAAATGGAATCATATACAGGAGGGGGAAACCCTGCCAGAGCGCATGGGACTGACCAGATCCCTTTAAGGTAATTGTTGGGAGTATACTCCTAGTATTGGGTAGGCTATATATATATATATATATATATATATATATATATATATATATATATATATATATATATATATATATATATATATATATATACAACAACAAATGGTCGTTATAATGCGTGGATGTACTTAACAGCTGGAATTAACTTTACTAAAAGAAGAAATCAAGAGAGCTCACTCTCTCTCTCTGCTTGTCCTATGCTTGATGACTGGAATGTGAACTGCGACTGTAAGCTATTGTTTGTTCTTTGAATTGAGTTTGAACTAATATCTACTATCACTGCTTGTGAAGCAATTATCAGTAGTAAAGCTACTTGTTTTTACTAGCGGTGTCTGAGACTCTATTCGTGTGTTTCTACTAGCAACGTTCTTTCTCTCTAGCTGCACATTCCGCTGCACTATTTTCTGTCTCCCATTGGAGACACCCCTTAACAGTAATGTTTGGGGCTAGTGTGTGCATAAAAACTGTGCATGTGGGGCCTTGCAAAGCCTCCATACCAGGGAAGGAAGAGGAGGAGAATTGTGGGGTCCTTGGTGCTCTCTGAGCTTGGTGGTTTTCTTGCAGACGTTTCACGACCCAACTAGGTAACATCATCAGTGCTGGAAGGAGCATTTGCAGCAAACCCTTTTCTCTTTTTAGCACAGATGAAGTTACCTAGCTGGGTCATGAAATGTCTGCAAGAAAACCACCAAGCTCAGAGTACCAAGGACCCCCACAATTATTCTCCTCCTCCTCCTCCTTCCCCCTTCTAGCACTGATGATGTTGCCTAGTTGGGTCATGAGACGTCTGCAAGAAAACCACCAAACTCAGAGAGCACCAAGGACCCCTCAGCTTCATCCCTGGAGGCTTTCAAGAAGAGACTGGACTGCCGTTTGTCAGAAATGGCGTAGGGCATCCTGCTTGGGAGAGGGGGGGTTGGACTAGATGACCTCCAAGGTCCCTTCCAAACTCCGTTAATCTAATCTAAACCTAGTTGGGCCACGAAACGTCTGCAAGAAAACCACCAAGCTCAGAGAGCGCCAAGGACCCTTCGTTTTAAGGTTTTGAATTCTTTTGGTGCTGTCGTAAGCCGCTAAGAGTCGCTCCACAGTAAGACTGGGGGCATATAAATTTAATGTTTTTTTAAAAAAAAATTGCAATATTAACAATGTTGGTCATTTCGTGCAACACACAGAGAGGAGGAGGAGGAGGAACGTGAAACAGGAGCCCATCCAAAAAAGGAGAAAATGTTTAATGTCCGAAAAAGGAGCTTACATAAGATACTCAAGTCCGGCGAGAAACAACAGGAAGAGGAACGGACCTCCAAAAACGCTCCCAACTCATTAGAGATGCTGTAAATGGTCACCCTTTCCCCTAAAACAAGCTAGCCAACCTTTCTTTACTGAGGAATGACCATGGAGTTGAAGGAGAACTCCAGAAGAACAGAAGAAATGGGCTTTCAGTTTAGGAGACCTGGAGAAGAGGGAGAAAGGCAAAGGGTTAAACATTTACATCTGGGAAACTGGTCCTTTCTTCGTAAGCCCCAAATGGTTGTTTGGTGATCAGCCCATCAAAAGAAGGAGAAGGAGAGGAGGAAGGAAGTAGAGAAGGGAGGGAAGGAGGAAGGGAAAGGAGAGGAGGGTGGAAGGGAGAGAAAGAGAAGGAGATAGTAGGAAGGGAAGAGGAAGAGTGGAGGAGAGGCAAGGGAAGAAGAAAGAGGTAAGGAGAGGTGGGTGGAAGGGAGATAAAGAGAAAGAGAGGAGGGTGGAAGGGAGAGAAAGAGAAGGAGAGAGGGTAGGAAGGAGAGGAGAGAGGGTAGGAGTATGGGAGAGATAAGGAAAGAAGGAAGGGGAAAGAGATGAGGAAGGAAGGAAGTAGAGAAGGGAGGGAAGAAGGAAGGGAAAGGAGAGGAGGGTGGAAGGGAGAGAAAGAGAAGGAGAGATAGTAGGAAGGGAAGAGGAAGAGTGGAGGAGAGGCAAGGGAAGAAGAAAGAGGTAAGGAGAGGTGGGTGGAAGGGAGAGAAAGAGAAAGAGAGGAGGGTGGAAGGGAGAGAAAGAGAAGGAGAGAGGGTAGGAAGGGGAAGAGAGGGTAGGAGTAGGGGAGAGGTAAGGGAAGAAGGAAGGGGAAAGAAAGGAGGGAGGAAGGAAGTAGAGAATGAAGGGAAGGAGAAAAGAAAGGGAAAATAAGGTGGTGTTACAACAGGCGCTAGGGATGGTAAACAAAGCAACTTAAACTGTATATTATAACCTTTTAAATGGAATAATAATAAGAATGGCAAAGAAAAAGAATAACTCTGTGAATGTATACCTATAATTGTAAGAGAATAAATGATAGTAAGAATCTAAAGCACAATATAGGTAAACAATATTTTGTTATAGCTAAGTATAAATAAATATAGAATAGTACATAAAAATGGATAACGAATAAGGAGACCATGAATGCAAGATAGAAATGTATAGAAGGGAAAACACTAACTGTAAAGAAACCGATACGGAACTGCTGTATGATATATGATGGAACCTCTTGTTCCTATGTTGTTTTAAGTCATGTGTTTGTTTTTGTTGATGTGTTTATGTGTTTTAAAATAAAAAAAATGTTAAAAAAATTCGGGAGGCATGAATTGATGACGGTTGGAGTGTCCGGGGTGTGGATGTGATGTGATCTCCCTTTCGGGACCTTCTGGAAAGCAAAGTCAACAATGAAGCCAGACTCACTTAGCAACCGTGGGACTGACTTTTAACAACTGCGGCGATTCGCTTAACGAGCGTGTCGAGGAAGGTTATAAAACGGGGCGAAACTCATTTCACTGCCTGGCTTTAGTGACGGAAATTTTTGATCTGCTTCGCTTGTGATCTGGGTCCTGTCCCCAATTTCCAACCCCACCCCGCTTTTTAAAAGGCGGCTCCCCAAATGGGAGGAGGCTTAGTGAGATGGCAAGGAATTCAGAATACGTACCCAGGTAGTCATCCATCAGGGATCCAATGGCAAACTGCGGAAAGAAAAATAAGAAGAGAGCGGATGAAAGAGAGAAAAAGACAGTAAAACAAAGAGGGAAGGAAAGAGGGAGGGAGGGAGGGAGGAAGGAAGGAAGAGGAACAAGAGTGCAGGAAGAAGATAGGAAGGTGAGAAAAAGGAAAGGACAGAGGGAAGGAATGAAAGAGAGAGGCAGGCAGGCAGGCAGGCGGAAGGAAGGAAGGAAGGAAGGAAGAACGGGGAGGGAGGGAGGGAAGGAAGAGCAACAAGAATGCAGGAAGAAGATAGGAAGGTGAGAAAAAGGGAAGGACAGAGGGAGGAATGAAAGAGAGTCAGGCAGGCAGGAGAGAGAAGGAAGGAAGGAAGGAAGGAAGGAAGGAAGGAAGGAAGAACGGGGAGGGAGGAAGGGAAGGAAGAGCAACAAGAGTGCAGGAAGAAGATAGGAAGGTGAGAAAAAGAAAAAGGACAGAGGGAGGAATGAAAGAGAGAGTCAGGCAGGCAGGAGAGAGAAGGAAGGAAGGAAGGAAGGAAGGAAGGAAGGAAGGAAGGAAGGAAGGAAGGAAGGAAGGAAGGAAGGAAGAAAGAACGGGGAGGGAGGAAGGGAAGGAAGAGCAACAAGAGTGCAGGAAGAAGATAGGAAGGTGAGAAAAAGGAAAGGACAGGGGGAAGGAATGAAAGAGAGAGAGAGGCAGGCAGGAGAAGGAAGAAAGGAAGGAAGAATGGGGGAGGGAGGGAGGGAAGGAAGAGTAACAAAAATGCAGGAAGAAGATAGGAAGATGAGAAAAAGGAAAGGACAGAAAAAAATGAAAGAGAGACAGGCAGGCAGGCGAAGGAAGGAAGGAAGGAAGGAAGGAAGGAAGGAAGGAAGGAAGGAAGGAAGGAAGGACGGGGAGAGAGGGAAAGAAGGAAGAGCAACAAGAATGCAGGAAGAAGATAGGAAGGTGAGAAAAAGGGAAGGACAGAGGGAAGGAATGAAAGAGAGAGAGAGAGGGGCAGACAGGCAGAAGAAGGAGAGAAATAGGGAAGGAAGGTAGGTTTAATTCAAACTGCTATAAAGTGGCCCTATATTATCCCAAATTTCCAGAACAGGAATTCTGTCCCCTTCCGTCGTGGAAGACCCAAAAGACAATTTCGACAGGAGTTTGCCAGAATGGGAGAGACCCCCGTATGGCCAGAATAAGATTGAGGAAGGGTCAGCGTTCAAATGACGCAACTCACTATGTCGTTCTTGTCCACTCTGGTACCCACAATCTTCAATCGGATATTATCCTCAGGCTGGATTACAATGTCCTGGTTTGGGAGACAGAAAAACCCACAGACAATCATATCAAGACAATAAGAATTAATGTGGTGCAGTGGTTAAGACAGTGTTTACCAACCACACTTTAAGAGGGGAGGGCTTCAACTCCCAGAATCCCCCAGCCAGCTTGCTTTAAGATGGGTGGACTTCAACTCCCAGAATCCCCCAGCCAGCTTGCTTTAAGAGGGTGGATTTCAAGTCCCAGAATCCCCCAGCCAACATGCTTTAAAATGGGTGAGCTTCAACTCCCAGAATCCTCCAGCCAGCTTGCTTTAAGAGGGGTGGACTTCAACTCCCAGAATCCTCCTGCCAGCTTGCTTTAAGAGGGGTGGACTTCAACTCCCAGAATCCTCCTGCCAGCTTGCTTTAAGAGGGGTGGACTTCAACTCCCAGAATCCCCCAGCCAGCATGCTTTAAGAGGGATGGGCTTCAACTCCCAGAATCCCCCAGGAAGGAGGGGAAAAAACTCACCTCATCCACAGTCTTGTAGCAGGGCGGATTGGAGTTCGTATCGTACTCCATTTCTGAAGGGATCGACTGCGGAGAGAACAAGGATCTGGAATCAACCGCCGAGCAGGGAATCTTTGGCCCGTTTCAGGTGGGATCGCCCACCCCTCTACCCCCCCCAACACCCCGCCACCCCCAACCCACGGGTCCACTCACATGTCGCGATATGAAGCAGGACATCGGGCCGATCTCGGTGAAGAGGCCAACCTGGGTTGCAAAAAAAGCAGAAATTAAAAAGCGAAAACTCCCCCCACGGAGGTCCCGGAAGCCCCTCTTCACCTGTCTCGGCCCAGGTGTCTTACCTTATTCACCTGAGTCACAATGGCGTCCACCACCTCCCCTTTGAATGGACGGAAGACGATGGCTTTGTATTTGACGGGGTAAAGGACGAAGCCGCGTCCCGGCTGAATCACGCCGGCCCCGATGTTGTCGATGGTGGTTACGGCGATGACGAAGCCATACCTGGACGTCAGGAGGGGAATACTTATATTAAAGCGAATTCCCCCCTTTTTTTTTAATTTCCCACCCAGGAATTATTGGCTGTTTTCCCCCCCTCTCCCCCCCCTGTGATTTTCAGATAAGAGAAAGCAGTTGGGTGCAGTGGTTAAAGCATCGGGCTAGAAAACAGGAGACTGGGAGTTCTAGTCCCTTCTTAGGTATGAAAGCCAGCTGGGTGACTTTTAGCCAATCACAAGTCCTGCCTTAAGTATGAAAACCAGCTGGATATGATTGGACCAATCACCAAGAGTCTGGGAGTTCTAGTCCCGCCTTAGGCATGAAAGCTGGCTGGGGGACTGAGGCAATCACCAGGAGATTGGGAGTTCTAGTCCCGCCTTAGGCATGAAAGCCAGCTGGGTGACTTTGAGCCAATCACAAGTCCTGCCTTAAGTATGAAAGCTGGCTGGGTGACTGAACCAATCACCAGGAGACTGGGAGTTCTAGTCCCTTCTTAGGCATGAAAGCCGGCTGGGTGACTTTTAGCCAATCACAAGTCCTGCCTTAAGTATGAAAACCAGCTGGATATGATTGGACCAATCACCAAGAGACTGGGAGTTCTAGTCCCGCCTTAGGCGTGAAAGCTGGCTGGGGGACTGAGGCAATCACCAGGAGATTGGGAGTTCTAGTCCCGCCTTAGGCATGAAAGCCAGCTGGGTGACTTTGAGCCAATCACAAGTCCTGCCTTAAGTATGAAAGCTGGCTGGGTGACTGAACCAATCACCAGGAGACTGGGAGTTCTAGTCCCTTCTTAGGCATGAAAGCCGGCTGGGTGACTTTTAGGCAATCACAAGTCCTGCCTTAAGCATGAAAACTAGCTGGATATGATTGGACCAATCACCAAGAGACTGGGAGTTCTAGTCCCGCCTTAGGCATGAAAGCTGGCTGGGGGACTGAGGCAATCACCAGGAGATTGGGAGTTCTAGTCCCGCCTTAGGCATGAAAGCCGGCTGGGGGACTGAGGCAATCACCAGGAGATTGGGAGTTCTAGTCCCGCCTTAGGCATGAAAGCCGGCTGGGGGACTGAGGCAATCACCAGGAGATTGGGAGTTCTAGTCCCACCTTAGGCATGAAAGCTGGCTGGGGGACTGAGGCAATCACCAGGAGATTGGGAGTTCTAGTCCTTCCTTAGGCATGAAAGCCGGCTGGGGGACTGAGCCAATCACCAGGAGATTGGGAGTTCTATTCCTACCTTAAGACATGAAAGCCAGCTGGGTGACTTTGGGCCAATCACCAGGAGACTGGGAGTTCTAGTCCCGCCTTGGCCATGAGTGCTAACTCTGCCCATCCATCTCTCTCTCTCAGCCCAACCCACCTCACAAGTTTGTTGTTATTGTGGGGAATATAGGAGGAGAAAGGAGTGTTAACTACGTTTGACCCCTCGAGTTACTTATCAAGTAACAAAGGCAGGATTAAAAACCCTCAATAAATATCAAACAGATTCCAGCTTCTGGGAAAGCAATTAAGAAAATTGTTTGACGGATAAACTGCTTTTTCATTATTTTCACGCTCTCCGCTACTGGCCCAGACCACCCGTCTTCCCCGATAAAATAGACGCTCATTCCCTTTTTTTCTTACTTGCCGGTGCAAGTCCCTTCCACCTCGGTGAAAAGCTTCTGCTTCACGGTGTTGAGAAGATTGGGGCCGAAGTAACGGGGGTGCAACAGGATTTCATGCTCCAAGGAGATCTAAACGTAAAGATGCAGAGAGAGAAAGTCACTGCAGCCATGACGGACAGCTGGCAAACAGTCTTTCAAAGGCGTATTTAAGACCACAGACCTTATCTAGCTTGGAAAGCTGCCATGGAAATATTTTCCAAATGCAAGGAAAGACTTGGGCACAGAGTCTCTGAGATTCACGGACAGATCTTCACACTCCTCAAACAAGCAAACGAATTGTCTCTTGCAAAAGCCCCCTCCCCTTTCGCTCCTCTTTTACGTCCCATGGGAGGGGCCATTCACCGTCCACCTGTGGCTTTCCTCCCAAGTCAACCCTGATTTCTGAGCTGTTCTTTTCTTCTGGCAGCTCTGCGCATGTGTACACTGGGAACAGGCTCCAGCTGTTCCTCTGCTTCGCTGCTGTCTAGCTCCGAAGGCAGCTGAACATTGCCAGACGGCCCTGGCCCCCTCTCTGCCTCCGACACGGAGCCCTCCTCAGAGCCTTCCCAGACTCCAGGACTGGCCCATCTTCCTCCCAACCGTCTCACTGTCCGAATCTGCTGCCAGCTTCCTTCCTTCCTTATCGCTGGGGGTTTTTCAAGAGATTGGACAACCATTTGCCTGAAATGGTATAGGTTCTCCTGCTTAAAAAGGGGGTTGGACTAGAAGACCTCTAAGGTCCCTTCCAACTCTTATTCTGCTATTTTTTTTCCTTCCTCCCTCCCCCTCCTTCAAAATATTTTCTATCCTTCCTTCCTTCCTCAACATATTTTTCTATCCTTCCTTCCTTTCTTCTTTCCTTCCTTCCTTCCCTCCCTCCCCATCAGTGGAGGTTTTCAACAAGAGATTGGATAACCATTTGTTCCAAACAGTATAGGGTCTGCTTAAACAAGGGGGTTGGACTAGAAGACCTTCAAGGTCCTTTCCAACTCCTTCCAACTCTTATTCTGCTATTTTTTCCTTCCTCAAAATATTTTTCTATCCTTCCTTCCTTCCCCACCACTTTTCAACAAGAGATTGGATAACCATTTGTCCCAAAGTGTATAGGATCTCCTGCTTAAACGGGATTGGACTAGAAGACCTCCAAGGTCCCTTCCATTCTGATTGATTGATTTTATTTTATTGGGACTCTCTTTGCTTTCTATTGTTTCTAGTCCTTCCATTTGCAAATCTATGTTGCGTTTTCTCCTTCCTCCTCCTTTCTTCCGTTGCACTGCAGGCGCTACCAGGAGTAACACTTTTTAAATTATTATCATCTTATTTATCATCTTAAATCATTGTTCAATTCCAACCTAACAACAAACCCCAACCTGTTTTTTTTCCTACAGGGATTGAAGAAGAAGAAGAAGAAGAAGAAGAAGAAGAAGAAGAAGAAGAAGAAGAAGAAGAAGAAGAAGAAGGAGGAGGAGGAGGAGGGGAGGAGGAGGAGGAGGAGGAGGAGGAGGAGGAGGAGGAGTGGTAGTAGTAGTACCACCGTAGTAGTACCACCGTAGTAGTAGTACCATAGTAGTAGTAGCGGAAGTTTTAGGTGTGAGGTTGTACCTTCTGCTACTACTACTACAGTACTACTACTACGATACTACTACTACGGTACTACTACTACTACTACTTTAATCCCTGAATCTTCCTTCTGCTACTACTCCAGCATCGTGGCTTATCCAATAAACTAGGATGAAAACAAACCACATACCCTTACGTTTTTTAATCCAAAAAGCGATTTCCGGGCTAGAAACAGCCCAGAATCTGGTGGCATTTTTTTAAAAAACAACAACCTTTATATAGTCTATATAATGTATTTGCATAGAAAAAGCTGAATTCACATGAACGTGTTGGTGAACCCGGGTAGGAAAAAAGCGCTTTGGGGCCGGCAGTAAAGACACGCGAGCTCGCAAACAGGCTTTTTTCGGACCGCCTCCGGCCGTCGGAGCCGCCTGCACGCGTCCCGGCGCGTACACGCGGGACGCCCATCCCCACGACCCCCGTGAACTCACGTGATAAAACATCCTCCCGAGCAAGAGCGCTTAGCCACCGGATGGAACGTTGCGGTTTTCCTCGCGGGGGAAATGTTGCAGCGTTCCTCTCCGCTGATTGGCTGAGACGCGCCGGGCGTTCCAAAACGGAATTAAAAGGTTCGCGAAGAGGAACAGGGGCGGAGCAGTCGTTGGTTCCACTACGCAGGCGCGCAGCCGTGTAACCCTGTCTATTTGTGTGTGTGTTTGTGTGTGTATATATGTATATGTATGTGTATGTGTGTATATATGTGTGTGTGTGTGTGTATAATATGTATATGTATGTGTATATATATATATATATATATATATATATATATATATATATATATATATATATATATATATATATATATATATATATATATAATATATATATATATAATAATGTATATGTATTTAAAGTCACCTTTATTTATCAGCACAAATACAACATATATGTATATATATGTGTGTATGTGTGTATGTATGTATGTATGTATGTATGTATGTATGTATGTATATATAACTTCTGTAGGAAGTTATCACCCAGCCCTCTCCCAGAAAAATGAAATATCCTAGGAAATATTGAAAAGGCAGAATATTTCTCTGAATATTTCCATGAAATTTAGGGACCCCCCCCCCAAAAATGGAAAAAGGGCTGAATGGACAACCATTTGTCTGAAATGATATAGGGTCTCTCTCCTGCCTGAGCAGGGAGTTGGTTGGACTAGATGACCTCCAAGGTCCCTTCCAGCTCTTATTCTGCTATTTTTTCCTTCCTTCCTCAAAATATTTTTCTATCCTTCCTTCCTTCCTTCCTTCCTTCCTTCCTTCCTTCCTTCCTCATCACTGGAAGGTTTTCGACAAGAGATTGGACAACCATTTGTCCCAAATGGTATAGGGTCTCCTGCTTAAACGGGGTTGGACTAGAAGACCTCCAAGGTCCCTTCCAACTCTTATTCTGCTATTTTTTCCTTCCTTCCTTCCTTCCTTCCTTCCTTCCTTCCTTCCTTCCTTCCTTCCTTCCTTCCTTCTGTAGGAAGTTATCACCCAGCCCCCTCCCAGAAAAATGAAACAGCCTAGCAAATATTGAAAAGGCAGAATATTTCTCTGGCTGTGAAAAGGAAGAAACATGTTTTAAAAGACAGAATAGGTCCCCTGTAGCTTCCTGCCCATCCCCACTTTGTCAATGGGCCATTAAAAAGGCCAAGCTAGTCCACTTTACATAATAAAGAGTTCTCCCCTTCATCTCCAGGAGGATGGGATTAAGGCATGATAATGTTGGCCCTTTATTTCTTTCAACCCTTCCTTCCTTCCTTCCTCATCACTGGAAAGTTTTCAACAAGAGATTGGACAACCATTTGTCCCAAACGGTTGGGGTCTCCTGCTTAAACATGGGGTTGGACTAGAAGACCTCCAAGGTCCCTTCCATTCTGATTGATTGATTTTATTGGGACTATCTTTGCTTTCTGTTGCTTCTAGTCCTTCTTCTTTTTTGCAAGTCTTTCTATTTTGCGTTTTTTGCCTTCCTCCTCTTTTCTTCTGGACTAGAAGACCTCCAAGGTCCCTTCCAATTCTTATTCTGCTATTTTTTTCCTTCCTCCCTTCCTTCCTCCCTCAAAATCCGCCATTGCCAGCTGCTCTTCCGAGTTCCCTTGGGTGCATGCGTGCCAGACAGCTGCACAAATACACACGCAGCTGCGGCCAGCTGCTCTCTTCCGGGATTCTTGCGCACTCCACTTTTGCCATGTGGGCCAAAAAGGTTAAGCATCACTGGTATAGGGTCTCCAGCGGGTTGAACTAGAAGACCTCTAAGGTCCTTTCCAACTCTGATTGGTTTGATTTTTTTTTAGGGAGATGGAATCGCCAATTTGCTAACCCTAACTCTTATGACTCTCTTGTTCTGTTATTCTCACAGCTCCCTTGTCCCAGCTTCTGCCAACCGAGCAGTTCGAAAGCACGTTAAAAAATGCAAGTAGAAAAATAGGAACCACCTTTGGTGGGAAGAGAACAGCATTCCGTGCGCCTTTGGCGTTGAGTCATGCCGGCCGCATGGCCTCAGAGACGTCTTCGGACAGCGCTGGCTCTTCGGCTTTGAAACGGAGATGAGCACTGCCCCCTAGAGTCGGGAACGATTAGCACATATGTGCGAGGGAAAACCTTTTATCTTATATACTTTTTTGTTTTTTTAAACATGATGCTTGATGTTTTCAAATTTTAAATTTTAATTCTGTGATTCTATGAAGTTTCGTTGAGATGGCGTGTTTGGGGATCTGCTGTAATATCATCATTTAAAAAAGAACCTTGAATATTAGATACTACTCTATAATATTATCATAATTGTAGATTTATCAGAAGCAGTCAAAATTCAATACCAAATCCAGACAGAATGACTTGGTGGATTGGATGTAAAAAGCAATGATAATATTCACCACCAAACCGGCTCTGAATTAGATTTAAACGGGATACCAAAAGAAGGCAGATAAACAATAAACTTGTTTATTATAAAAATTATTTCATTTATTAAAAATAAACTCTGCCAAGCGATGTCTTTTCAAACTGCTTATAGCACATTCAGATTAAGGCATGTCATTCCCATTTATAACACAATCCCTGAGTTTCCATAACAAAAATTTCAAGAAAACGTTGGCAGTAAGAAATAAAACGGATTATCAATTTCAGGGTGCATGAATCAGAGACAACCACCAGAGGTCAGCAGAGAGAGATTTTAAAACCAGTGGCATTCCTTTGCTGCCCTCTTGTGGTCATGTACATTACTGCAGCCCAAATGTAGGCCCGTTCTGTGCAGGTGGCCAGCCTTGGCGACATGACACATTTTCAGAGCAGGAAATCAGTTGCGGCTCT